>NC_067135.1:13601190-13765409 GCF_021347895.1 Acanthochromis polyacanthus
AAAAAGCCCAGCCACCACGGAAAGTTTCCACAACATTCCCTAAAAGTTCCACTTCTGTTTTCAAGAGAAGTTTAATGCTGAAAATGACTTCATTCATTTTTCCTGTAAGGTTAAATGTTAACTGATATGATAACAAAAGAACATCCTTGTAACATCCTAAGAAACATTTCTGCAACGTCATGTGTCAACACAATTTCATTTCCTGAACATTCTGAAGTTGTTTTGTGAATATTGATGAGGTAATAGAAAGGCTTCATATAAAAGCTTTGCGCTGTGTTATATGATAACGATCCAAGAAAATGCTGAACATAAACATTCAATAAACGCTGTCATTGCAGCCTGATAGGACAAAATGTAGCATAGCATTCTTGGAACAAGAAAACTAAACAAAAAAACCTTCCCGCTAAAATTATTTTAGCGGGAAGGTTTTTTGTTTAGTTTTTTAATGTTCTTAGAATCACTGAACATTTTTAGATTTTTTTCAATGTTATCTAACCTTTAAAAAGAACATAAAGGGAACAAAAAACACAAACTTCCTGCTGAAAACATTCCTACAGCAGTTTACAGTAATATTCTAAGAATATTTTTAGAACAAAAAATTCCAGCTGAGATGAGTGTGGTGATAGCTCTGTATAGCCCTATTATTGTCTCAGGCTCTTTAGTTATTGAACTGGTTTGTAATGTTTGTTTTCTAGAGAGCAGGATGCACATCGGCTGCAACACACTTTAGCCTCCAATTCTATTCCTACCAGGTTCTGCTCAGAGGTGATTGGTCGATTTTAAGCAGAATAGGATTCGAATGACGTCTTATGGGAACATTACAGATCCTGAAGAACAAAACCTGGTAATAGCCTCTGACATTAGAAAAATTATCTATGATTGAAGTCTGGAAACATGACGCAGCAGATTCTAAAGCACTTTATTAGGAGATTATCTGATTATACCATGTTGAGTAGAGAGCAGAGGGGAGATTTTCTGTGTTTTTGAGGAAAAGTCTTTAATCATCCTTTATGGAAATATTACCTACATGTGTAGTGATCCCTGCCTTCGCCCGAGTCAGCTGGGATAGGCTCCAGCACCCCCCGTGACCCTAGTGAGGATAAAGCGGTGTATAGAGAATGGATGGATGGATGTGTACTGATGCCTGGGACAGAAGCTCCTCTGGCAGAGGTTGGCTGCTTGTCAAGCTGTCTCTGTTTTTTTACTTGTGCATTTTTATTTTAATCTTAAGGTCACCAAAATAAGCATGTACTCCCTTATTCTGTGCTGTGAATGCTGAAAATAAACCATATACTGTGTGCGGATTGTTCCTGCTTCCTTGTGTGCTTCCTGTAGCGCTCGGTAAGTCCTTACAAGGCTTAATGAGGAAGTCTGCTTTCGGCTGACAGATAAATTAGCTCAGACGTTTGCTAAACTCAAGGCCGAACAGTCATACCGCAGGGAGTTTTTGGGTCATTCCAAAACTGGAGGACATTTTACATCCCAGCCATCAAATTTCAAATAATCCTTGTAAAAAATATTAAAGCATGCAGTTATTGTGAAAATTTACTTGTCCTGAGACCAAATCTAAAAACACTAGGAGAAAAGAATGTTTGAAATTAGTTTTAAGTCTGGAGTTACCCCGAATATGCCATTTATCTCTTGTCCCACCAGCTGATGACCAGTGGTGGAGCTTCCGTGGGGACATGGGGGTGGCAATGATCCCCCGTGATCTGATTGGTGCCCTTCCTGACACAACCCTCTGTATTTATCGGGGCTTGGGACCGGCACAATAAGACACTGGATTGTGTCCCCTTGTGGCTACATTGTCTGATTCCTGCATTATGAATGTAAATCTTTTTGGTTTTTATGACAGTAAACTGAATATATTTGGGTTTGACATTTTATAAACCAAAACAAGAAATGAATTGCTGGAGAAAACAATCAACAGATTAATGGACAAAGAAAATGTGTTTTCCAACATAGATGGCTGAATTCCTCCAACATTACAAGATACATACAATTTTAATTCAGTTTTATTTATATAACACCAATTACAGGTCAAATTGTCTCAAGACACTTTATTTTTATATATTTTTTGTCATATTTAAAATATGACAAAGTAAGAAATTTAAACCTCTTGACTAATCCAATTTATTATTTGGTTTTAATTACAATTAAAATAATTATACAATTTATCAACTAAAATAACTTTCTCCACTAAAACTAATAAACATGAGGTCAAATAGAAGGAACAGTTTTAAATCCTGCAGTCCCATGACAACAAGAATAAAGTTTGTCAACAAAAACTAAATCTGCTGGTGGAGTCCATTAAAGTCCTAATAAATGATAATAAAGTGTGATACTAAAGGTTTGTGTTGCTAAAAATCTCAAAGTAAAGATATCAAGTTGAACATCTGGATGGAGGTTGATAAAAGTTGACCTCCTTTCATTTCTCTGGTGCCGAGTCCATGGATTTTAGGGATGGTGGTTAAAGACCACCTTCTAGTTGCTGTAAAAAGTTACTCCATTCTCGCCGACTTCAACACCTCTTCATGACAACTTGTTCTGCCTTCGACCTCGTGGAAATTCCAGAAACTCGGGAAAACCCGTCGAGACTCGGATTTTCGAAAAACTCGTCGGGTGGGGGAAGGTGTGGTGGGTGGTGGCGGAGGAGTAGAGGGGGACAATGGAGGGAGGTGGGGGAGTAGAGGGGGGAAGTGGGGGGAGGTGGGGGAAGGCCACCACCCACCTACCCTCCCACTCTCCACCCTGACTCCACCCAGATTCTGCCTTGGCTCCACCCATGTGGTCATTTGGAAACTACCATGTCAAATGGATGACGAATTTAAATTTTTTTATCTGATCTGTACTTCAGTGAGTTAAGAATTTGCCTATGGAGCTGCAGGTTGCCAGTTCAAGACCAGACCCTTCTTAAATTTTCTGAAAAACTTAGACAAAGAAAGAAAACTGCCAGTGGTAGGTCTTAAACCTACTACCCTCCACTTGGTAGTCTCTCTTTTTACCTCCTGAGCTACTTGCTCAGATACTAAGTCATCTTTTTTTGCGCATTTATCATCGATTTGTTGGCGTTTGAGTTTTTTTTTGAACTCAAGTCTCGACTCGACCATTTTTCTCAGGGGGTTGGACTTCAGCCTTTGTGCTGGAGGGTTGAACCCTTAGTTCCAAGACTTTCCAAAGCCTCCAGACCTCCCGAGTCCTCAGGACTTGAGCGTTCACACAGTCTGAGGCCCTGTTTACACGACGACGCTTGCAGGTAAAAACGTCAAAATATTTCAACAAATCACACTATCATTTATACGAGGACGGCATTTTGGGGGCTTAAAAAAACGCAAAAGTTTGAAACCGGCCTCCAGAGTGGAAAAGTTGAAAACGCGCCGCCGTTACGTTTCCGTCTAAACAGCAAAACGCAAAACTTTGCCGAGATCTGACCACGTCACGTACGCAATTACATCACATATGTGCGCCGGTGCTTTGGTTTGCCGGCCAGTACAAGGAAGTAAACAAAGATGTGTGATTATTTCCATCCTTCGTACCTTCAAGCAACTCTGGCAGCTCTATGTACACTACAGGAGTCGTACCAACAAACGTACAGAATCTGTACAGATTCCATTCATGAACATTTACCGCGGCGGAGATCCGAAAAGGGAGATAGTACGCGTGCGTGTAGACATGGCGGAGTTTTATCACAGCGCCACCCAGCTGCCTGGCATGCATATCCAATCGAATTCCACACACTATAGAGTCACTGTATACACGCAGATTTCCTTCAAAACCACTCATCTAAACATGAAATGTAGTGATGTTACGCTCGAGCCAGTTTGCTCGACACAGTGCCGAGCTTTTGAAGCGAAAGTGTTCCGAGACGGTGTTTCGATTCCTGCTTCAGCACGCCCACAATCACGTGACTATCGAGAACGAGGCCTCGTTACGTCACATCGCGTGTCGCGGTGCTTCGTGCGAACTTTGAAGGGGTTGGACATTTCAATCTGTCCAGGTCTTAAAAGGCATAGGGGTCTGATTCACTCCTCAAATTGTGGGTTTTTGAGAGGAGGAGATCACGCTAGTGCATTTGCCATTTGTCATTTTGAGAGAAGTTATGGAGAGTATACATTTAGTTAGAATTTAGTTTAGATATATCTAGTTGCATTTCATACATTAAATAACACACAGATACATACGCATAGATTCACTCATACACAACACACATTCATTCATAGAAACACACTACACATATATGCACACAAACATACATATATGACGTTTTAAAACATTTATTGCAAGTACAAAGCAGTGTGAGACAAGCAGTCCTGAGGCTTTTTCATTTTTTTCCACTTAGGTGCAGTTCTGACACAGGACCAGCAGATGTCACTCTTCTGATTGTGTCAAATGCTTCGAAGCAATGTGTCATTCTTGAAGCAGATGTGTCAAAGTGGTTCATTGCTTCATGAAGCTTCGATGTCACCATCACTAGTGAAATGACATGATGGCACTTTTGCGTTTTCTGTTAAGATGGTCCTCATATAAACGTAGCCTGAGGGCTAAAATTTTCTAAGTCCCACAGTAAATCTCTGTCAGTTTGAACTTTAAGACAGTCTGAGGGCTGAAATTTAAGAAGTTCCTGAGTAGATGGCTGTTAGTTTGAACCTTCAGGCAGTCTGAGGACTGAAGTTTTAGAAGTTTCTCAGTATTTCTCTGTTAGTTTGAACTTTGTGGTTAACAGAAGCCTTAAAACTTGTGACCATGAGTCTTGATTTCACATTTAGAACATCCATCTGAGTTCTTCTCAGACCTTCACCTTTGGGTTCTTTAGAAATCCTGAACAAACTTTGATTCTCTTCACTGAACAGTAAAGTTTGTGGCGATCAGAAGGTAACATTAGTTTGATCAATGCCTTCAACTACTAGTAGACTTTATCTAGAAAGCAGTTTTCTTAAATGAATTGTTAGTAAATCTGTTCACAGTCAAACCAACAACATAGAAAGAGGAAATATTTGAAGAAACAACTTGATGTTTTCATTTCAGACTAGAAAACGCTTTAAGACCTTTATCTGTTTTTGCTCTTCTTGATCGTTTTATTGTCTCTTTTGTTTAATTTGATCTTCTAAAGTCTAACTGGTGTCTTTTCAAATGTTTTGTCTTTAGTTTGATTCTTCTTAAATGTTTAGTTTTGCTCTTTTCTCACCTTTTATTCCTTTCTAATGTCTGATTTGATTTTAAAATGTTTTGTCTTTTTAATATTTTATTGTTTTTTTCAAATGTTTTATTGGCTTGTTTGAAAAATTTCCGTTTCTTTCCCAATGTTTAATTTTTCGATTAAATCTTTAAGGTTTCTCTTTTTAAATGTTTTACCACCTTTTAATGTTTATTTTCTTTTTAAATGCTTCATTGTATTTTCTGTTTAATTCCTATTTAAAGTTTTGTCTTTAAGATTTAATTTTCTAATAAAACATGTTTCATTAAATGTTTTGTCTTTTTAAAAGTTTAATAATCTAATTACATGTTTCAGATTTTTTAAGTGTTTAAGATTTTTCTTAATTGTGTTTAAATGTTTTATCACATCAAATATTTCATCTTTAATGTTAAATATTTTTGTTTAAAAATTTGTAATTTCATAATTATGTTTTGTATCTTCTGTTTATCTAATTAAATATTTTGTCTGTTTAATATAATTTAATTGTAAGAAACATTTCATTTTCTTTTTAAAATTTTTATTGTATTAAATGGTTTTTCCTTTGATTTAATTGCTTTTTAAATCTAGTTTATTTCTTAAATCTTTTTGTGAAGATTTTAACCACAACCTTAAAATTGAAACAAACTCTTAAACTACAATGAAAATACTTCTGTTGTCACAATCATGAATTAGTCAATTATTCAGTTTATCAATTCAACTTTATTTGTTTAGCACCTTTCACACAGATGACAAATAAGCAAAAAGAAAAAACTGAGTAAAATTCAAACATTAAAAAAAAAAAAAGATTTATCATGGCAATGAAATCTGTTGTGTCCAGAGAATGGAGGAAGTTTGTTGAAGTCTTCTTGGGCTCACACAGTAAATCATTTAAAATACAAACTTGATATTCAGTCTAAGGAAACTGCAGAGTGACAGAAGAACCAACAATATCTCCTGTTTTCTCCTTTAATGAGTCGACTCTTCTGGTGCTTTCAGACCAAAGAACTACAGACTCTTCACAACCTGCTCAAACTCTTGGTACAGGACCTCACCACACAAGTCAAGAAGGTTTCCTTCTCATTTCTACTCTGAAGCTCACCTTCTCCTGCTCAAACTGCTGACAAATGTTTGTGCTGCTCTAAAGTCTGGTCTCCAGAACTTCCTAAAAACTCTCAAAGTCTCTGCTGCAGGTTGCTTTGTAGAACTGTTCCAGAAAAACTCACTAAACCACATGGAGGGGCCTCAAGATAGTCGTCTAAATGAAACCGTACAAAAACCAAACTAGCACAACCCAAATGCTAAAATCTCCTGCAGCCTACCAGAGAAGCTCTTTAAACAGAGAATCAGGACAGGAACTCTTACCTTCTGGACAACCAACGCTGGTTCACAAACAAGAATACAGAATGTGTCTGACCAAAAACATCTAAAGACTCACTACAGCCAAGATAAAGACACAACTCAGCTGCACCAAATCCACTAATCACTGCACACATTAGCACCATGTGCTAACTGTGGCTAAAGTAGGGTGACCATATTCTGTTTCTCTGAAAAGAGGACATACTTCCAGCTCGCGCGCACAAAAAATCTTCAGCCCCCCCCCCCCCCCCCCCATTTTTAGGGGTTTTCCGTGGGTCAGGGGGCTTTCTGTGCTTCAAACTCAGTTAAACAGATATTCTGAATTCCCCAGAAAAGAACACTTTACCTGGATATACAGAAAAATAGCCCAAAACACTCACAAACAGTTGCTTTATAAATAATATATTTATTAATTTAAAGCAATTCTCTCTCTTAAGTCTGACACTTACACCTTAGTTAGGGAAAGTGAGGTAGAGTACCATTCTTCAAAATAACCTCCCAATTATCAATTATGTAAAAATAGAAATAATGCCTCAAAATATTAAACAAAAAAAAAAGAGAGGTAGCCTATTCTTCAATGTTCAGTTAGCCCATTCTTCAAAATAATGTGTCTAATGGCAAATGAAAAAAATATAGAAATAATGCCTCAAGTCAACAGTCCTTTTTTTCCTTCTTTTTCCTTTTCTTATTAGCTACAGAGACATAAGTCCCAGCTTTGCAGACTGTACATTCTGTCTCCCATTTGACACGACCCGGACGAAAACAGGGGTACTTTTTCGCATTTCATCAGTGAAATGACATTTGCGTTTCGGCATTTTCTTTCGGTTCGAGTGTTCTCTTGCAGTGTGCCTACCTGCCTGTCAGCCTGCGAGGAGTGAGTGAGTGTGGAGCGCCACTGTACTGCTTTGTGAATGATTAATACACGTTCCGGGGTTCGGCTCAAACTCTGCCTCTCAGAGCGTGTTTCCAAAGGAACCATTCAACGTGAATGATAAATACACTGGTCTGTGACGCGCTCAAGCTAGGCAAGATCAAAAACCCGGACATTTGAAGGACTTTATGAACGCCGGCCGGACAGGCCGGACAGCCTCTCAAAGTCACCCGAGGCTAAAGAACCACATTTATAAAGACAACTATACAGTACAAAGCCCTAAAACACACCAAAAAACACATTAAAGACAATTTTACTGCTGGAAGCTGCAAGCCAACACCTAAAGAACAAACTAAAGCAATGGAGCCAAACCAAGTTCAGTGAGAGAAGTAGAGGAAATGTTTGACTGCAGACATAAAGCAGGAAGACACTGAGCTGCTCAGCTGTTCCTGATAACACCAAGCAGCCACCTGACAGCCAATAGGAACACAGCTTACTGGAAGTCCAGAGGGCTGGGTTAATGAAGTAAATTTAGTTTAAAGTTGAAGCAGAAAGTTAACAAAGGAAGTTTTTTTGGACAAAATTCATGATGATTTTTTTCAAAGAAAACTGCCTGACAGTGTTTTTCACGGCCTTCTTTACATTGTTTTATCATATGGCATGTTTTTATGACATGTTGAAAAAATGGCATTTTTTTCGACATACTATACTATGGCGCTTTTTTGGGACAAAATCCATGATGAATTAAAAAAAAAAAAACCTGCTCTATAGTGTTTTTCACGGCCTCCTGTACATTATTTCATCATATGTCATGTTTTTACGACATGCTGAAAAAATGGCATTTTTTTCGACATGGCGTTTTTCGGACAAAATTCATGATGATTTTTTTTTCAAAGAAAACTGCCTGACAGTGTTTTTCACGGCCTTCTTTACATTATTTCATCATATGGCATGTTTTTACGGCATATTGAAAAAATGTCTTTTTTTTTCAACATACTATACTATGGCCCTTTTTTGGACAAAGTTCATGATGATGATTCTTTTCAAAGAAAACTCCTTTATAGTGTTTTTCACGGCCTCCTGTACATTATTTTATCATATGGCATGTTTTTACGACATGCTGAAAAAATGGCATATTTTTTTGACATACTATACTATGGCGCTTTTTTGGACAAAGCTCATGATATTTTTTTTTTTCAAAGGAAACTGCTCTACAGTGTTTTTCAAAGCCTCCTGTAAATTTTCTCATCATATGGCATGTTTTTACAAAATGCAGACAAAGGGCCATGAGTGGGAATCAAACCCATGCTGCTGCATCATACATCAGCCCCTGTATGTGGTTCACCTGCTTAACCCGTTGAGCTATACAGGCACCCCACTATGATGTTTGTTTGGACAAAATTCATAATGATTTTTTTTCAAAGAAAACTGCTCTACAGTGTTTTTCATGGCCTCCTGTGCATTATTTTATCATATGGAATGTTTTTACGTCATGTTTAAAAAACGGCATTTTTTTCGACATACTATGGCGTGTTTTGGACAAAATTCATGATGATTTTTTTTTCAAAGGAAACTGCCCAATAGTGTTTTTCATGGCATTCTTTACATTATTTTATCATATGGAATGTTTTTACGTCATGTTTAAAAAACGGCATTTTTTGACAAAATTCATGATAATTTTTTTTCAAGGGAAACTGCTCCATAGTGTTTTTCATCGTCTTCTTTTCATTATTTGATCATATGGCATGTTTTTGTAACATGCAGACAGAGGGCCGTGAGTGGGAATCGAACCCAGGCCACTGCGTCGTACACCAGCCCCTGTATGTGGTTCACCTGCTTAACCCATTGAGCTATACAGGTACCCTGCTCTAATGTTTGTTTGGACAAAATTCATAATAATTTTTTTCAAAGAAAACTGCTCTGTCGTGTTTTTCACGGCCGACTTTCCATTCTTTCATCATATGGCATGTTTTTACGACATGTTAAAAAAAATGGCATTTTTTTCCGACATACTATTCTATGGTGATTTTTTGGACAAAATTCATGATGATTTTCTTTTCAAAGAAAACTGTCCGATAGTGTTTTTCACAGACTACTTTACATTATTTCATCATATGGCATGTTTTTATGGCATGTTGAAAAAATGGCATTTTTTTCAACATACTATGGCGCTTTTTTGGACAAAATTGATGAAGATTTTTTTTCAAAGAAAACTTCCCGATACTGTTTTTCACAGCCTCCTGTACATTATTTCATCATATGGCATGTTTTTACGGCATGTTTAAAAAAACGGCATTTTTTTCGACATACTATACTATGGCGTTTTTTTGGACAAAATTCATGATGATTTTTTTTCAAAGAAAACTGCCCAATAGTGTTTTTCATGGCATTCTTTACATTATTTTATCACATGGCATGTTTTTACGACATGTTAAAAAAATGCCATTTTTTTCGAGATACTATACTATGGCGCTTTTTTGGACAAAATTCATGATGATTATTTTTTTCCAAAGGAAACTGCTCTACAGTGTTTTTCAAAGTCTCCTGTACATTATTTGATCATATGGAATGTTTTTACAACATGCAAGCAAAGAGCCGCAAGCGGGAATCGAACCCATGCCGCTGCATCGTACACCAGCCCCAGTATGTGGTTCACCTCCTTAACCCATTGAGCTATACAGGTACCCTGCTCTGATGTTTGTTTGGACAAAATTCATAATAATTTTTTTTCAAAGAAAACTGCCTGATAGTGTTTTTCACGGCCTCCTGTGCATTATTTTATCATATGGCATGTTTTTAGGACATGTTGAAAAAAATGGCATTATTTTTCGACATACTATACTATGGCGTTTTTTTGGACAAAATTCATGATAATTTTTTTTTCAAAGAAAACTGCTCTGTAGTGTTTTTCACGGCCTACTTTACATTATTTTATCATATGGAATGTTTTTACGGCATGTTTAAAAAACGGCATTTTTTTCGACATACTATGGCGTTTTTTGGACAAAATTCATGATGATTTTTTTTTCAAAGAAAACTGCCCAATAGTGTTTTTCATGGCATTCTTTACATTATTTTATCATATGGAATGTTTTTACGGCATGTTTAAAAAACGGCATTTTTTTTCGACAGAATTCATGATAATTTTTTTTCAAGGGAAACTGCTCGACAGTGTTTTTCATGGCCAACTTTTCATTGTTTGATCATATGGCATGTTTTAACAACATGCAGACAAAGGGCCACAAGCAGGAATCGAACCCATGTCGCTGCATCGTACACCAGCCCCTGTATGTGGTTCACCTGCTTAACCCGTTGAGCTATACAGGTACCCTGCTCTAATGTTTGTTTGGACAAAATTCATAATAATTTTTTTTCAAAGAAAACTGCCTGATAGTGTTTTTCACGGCCGACTTTCCATTCTTTCATCATATGGCATGTTTTTACGTCATGTTAAAAAAAATGGCATTTTTTTTCGACATACTATACTATGGTGATTTTTTGGACAAAATTCATGATGATTTTCTTTTCAAAGAAAACTGCTCTACAGTGTTTTTCACGAACTACTTTACATTATTTTATCATATGGCATGTTTTTACGGCATGTTTAAAAAACGGCATTTTTTTGACATACTATGGCGTTTTTTTTGACAAAATTCATGATAATATTTTTTCAAAGGAAACTAACCTGATAGTGTTTTTCACGGCCTCCTGTACATTATTTTATTATATGGCATGTTTTTACGACATGTTAAAAAAAGTGGCATTTTTTTCCGACATACTATTCTATGGTGATTTTTTGGACAAAATTCATGATGATTTTCTTTTCAAAGAAAACTGTCCGATAGTGTTTTTCACGGACTACTTTACATTATTTCATCATAAGGCATGTTTTTATGGCATGTTGAAAAAATGGCATTTTTTTCGACATACTATACTATGGCGTTTTTTTGGACAAAATTCATGATGATTTTCTTTTCAAAGAAAACCGTCCGATAGTGTTTTTCACGGACTACTTTACATTATTTCATCATAAGGCATGTTTTTATGGCATGTTAAAAAAAATGCCATTTTTTTCGAGATACTATACTATGGCGCTTTTTTGGACAAAATTCATGATGATTATTTTTTTCCAAAGGAAACTGCTCTACAGTGTTTTTCAAAGCCTCCTGTACATTATTTGATCATATGGAATGTTTCTACAAGATACAAGCAAAGGGCCGCAAGCGGGAATCAAACCCATGCCGCTGCATCGTACACCAGCCCCTGTATGTGGTTCACCTGCTTAACCCGTTGAGCTATACAGGTACCCTGCTCTGATGCTTGTTTGGACAAAATTCATGATAATTTTTTTTCAAAGAAAATTGCCTGATAGTGTTTTTCACGGCCTCCTGTGCATTATTTTATCATATGGCATGTTTTTAGGACATGTTGAAAAAAATGGCATTATTTTTCGACATACTATACTATGGCGTTTTTTTGGACAAAATTCATGATAATTTTTTTTTCAAAGAAAACTGCCTGACAGTGTTTTTCACGGCCTACTTTACATTATTTATCATATGGAATGTTTTTACGGCATGTTTAAAAAACGGCATTTTTTTCAACAGAATTCATGATAATTTTTTTTCAAGGGAAACTGCTCGACAGTGTTTTTCATGGCCAACTTCTCATTATTTGATCATATGGCATGTTTTAACAACATGCAGACAAAGGGCCACAAGCAGGAATCGAGCCCATGTCGCTGCATCGTACACCAGCCCCGGTATGTGGTTCACCTGCTTAACCCATTGAGCTATACAGGTACCCTGCTCTGATGTTTGTTTGGACAAAATTCATAATAATTTTTTTCAAAGAAAACTGCCTGATAGTGTTTTTCACGGCCTACTTTCCATTCTTTCATCATATGGCATGTTTTTACGTCATGTTAAAAAAAAATGGCATTTTTTTTCGACATACTATACTATGGTGATTTTTTGGACAAAATTCATGATGATTTTCTTTTCAAAGAAAACTGCTCTACAGTGTTTTTCACGAACTACTTTACATTATTTTATCATATGGCATGTTTTTACGGCATGTTTAAAAAAACGGCATTTTTTCGACATACTATACTATGGCGTTTTTTTTGACAAAATTCATGATAATATTTTTTCAAAGGAAACTAACCTGATAGTGTTTTTCACGGCCTCCTGTACATTATTTTATTATATGGCATGTTTTTTCGACATGTTAAAAAAAGTGGCATTTTTTTCCGACATACTATTCTATGGTGATTTTTTGGACAAAATTCATGATGATTTTCTTTTCAAAGAAAACTGTCCGATAGTGTTTTTCACAGACTACTTTACATTATTTCATCATAAGGCATGTTTTTATGGCATGTTGAAAAAATGGCATTTTTTTCAACATACTATACTATGGCGCTTTTTTGGACAAAACTCATGATGGTTTTTTTTCCAAAGGAAACTGCTCTGCGGTGTTTTTCAAAGCATACTGTACATTATTTCATCGTATGGCATGTTTTTACAACATGCAGACAAAGGGCCGCAAGCGGGAATTGAACCCATGCCGCTGCATCGTACACCAGCCCCTGTATGTGGTTCACTTGCTTAACCCGTTGAGCTATACAGGTACCCCACTCTGATGTTTGTTTGGACAAAATTCATGATAATTTTTTTTCAACGCAAATTGCTCTACAGTTTTTTTTCACGGCCTCCTGTGCATTATTTTATCATATGGCATGCTTTTACGACATGTTGAAAAAATGGCATTTTTTTTTGACATACTATACTATGGCATTTTTTGGACAAAATTCATGATGATTTTTAATTTTTTTTAAAATGCTCTATCGTGTTTTTCACGGCCTACTTTACATTATTTCATCATTTGTCATGTTTTTACGGCATGTTGAAAAAATGGTATTTTTTTGGACGAAATTCATGATGATTTTTTTCCAAAGAAAACTGCTCTATAGTGTTTTTCATGGCCTCCTGTACGTTATTTCATCATATGGTATGTTTTTACGGCATGTTGAAAAAATGGCATTTTTTTGGACAAAATTCATGATAATTTTTTTTCAAAGAAAACTGCTCTATAGTGTTTTTCATGGCCTCTTGTGTACGTTATTTCATCATATGGCATGTTTTTATGACATGTTGAAAAAATGCCATTTTTTTCGACATACTATAATATGGTGCTTTTTTGGACAAAATTCATGATGATTTTTTTTTTCAAAGAAAACTTCCCAATAGTGTTTTTCACGGCCTTCTTTACATTATTTCATCATATAGCATGTTTTACGACATGTTGAAAAAATGGCATTTTTTTTGACATACTATACTATGACGTGATTTTTTTATAGCTTCTTTTTTTGATAGACAACGTGAGAGAGAGACAGGAAATAGGAGAAGAATGGAAGAAAGACACGCAGCAAAGGACCACGAGCAGGAATCGAACCCAGGCCACTGCATCAGAGACAAACCCCTATTTATTGTTCACCTGCTTACCCCATTGAGCCGTACAGTCGTCCTGTTATGATGTGTACTTGGACTAAATTCATGAAGATTTTTTTCAAAGAAAATTTCCCCATAGTGTTTTTCATGATCTACTTCACATTATTTCATCATATGTCATGTTTTTACGACATGTTGAAAAAATGGCATGTTTTTTCGACATACCTATGGCGCTTTTTTGGACAAAATTCATGATGATTTTTTTTTTCAAGGAAAACTGCCCGATAGTGTTTTTCACGGTCTGGAGTGAAGGAAATCTCCATTGTTGATCGCTTCGATCAGCTGCTCTATTATGTTGATAATTTGTTTACGAGTCTGGTTTTTCACACTGCTCAAAAATTTAAAGGAACACTTTGAAAACATATTGTATTTCAAATGTGGAGAAAAAATTAACTGGATATTTACATTGATATGGACTGGATAATGTGTTAGGAATGAAAAGATGACACATTTTTTGATGGAAATGAAAATTATCAACCCCCCAGGAGGGCTAAATTCAAGACACCCCAAAATCAAAGTGAAAAACTCATGTGGCAGGAACTGAAAATGATATTCAGTAGTTTTTATAGCCTCCATGTGCTTGTATGCATGACTGACGATGCCGGGACAAGCTCTGAATGAGACGACAGATGGTGTCCTGGGGTATCTCCTCCCAGAACTGGAACCAGGGCATCGCTGAGCTCCTGGACAGTCTGAGGAGCAACCTGATGTTGTCGGATGAAACAAAACATAGGCTCAGTCCCAAACCGCCCCCTACACACTCCCCCTCCACTACCGAGTTACACTCCAAATGAAGTCACACTCGCAGCTGTGGAGGGCACTTTTATTGAAGGGGGAGGGTATAAATACGATCGTCAGGAATGGGACGCCCTGTCGAATCACTGGAAAACGGAAGACGTCATCGCCATGGTAACACAAAGATGCCTACTGTGCATGGCTGTAGCAATGTGGCACAGGTTGCAACTAACAAGGATCGCTGCTGCTTCCAGAAGACGAAAGCGTCTTCGTTTGTTAGCACTGCTGCATCAGCAAGAGGTAAATGTTCCATTGCAGTGTCATCTGTGTATTTCGTAAAAGTGACATAATGTGATGCTACAAAACTCTGAGGGAATACACTTAACTGTAAAATACGACTTCCGTTAGTTACACAAAACCTGAAATATCACATGAAATATGCACATAGGCTGCATCACCAAATTATTATCATATCAGCTAATTACTGTGATGCATAAAGTGTCTACCACGATTGCAACTGATCATGACAACCTGTGCTCACGTAACAAAATGGTTTACTGTAAGTCATTTACGTGATGATGACAAAATGTGAGAAGATGGAGTTACTGATCAAACTGATATTTCTATATCCAGACAAAACAATAGTCTTTTCTCTTCCCAGGAAGGCACCATACTGTATGTACAGCTTAATCCAGCTGTGCCTCTCCTGCGGCTGTACAGCAATCCAGACGCCTGCCTGAAGAGAGATTTCAGACTCACCCGACAGTCTGTTGCCCTTCTAATTAGATTAATTCGGAGTCCTCGGGACCACGGCTGGGGTCAGGAGCTGGAGGTCCTAGCATTCCTGTACAGCCTGGCACATGGCCTTTCCCTGTCTGTGGTGGCTTGTGCGTTTGGGATGCCGAAGTCCACTATGCACCGGGTCATCCAAAAGGTTGCCGGTGAGATTAAGGCAAAGGTGGGTGCCATGATCTCCTTGCCCTCGGCAGATGAGCTGAATTGATTGATTGAGCAAATATTCCACGTGGTTTCCGCCGCCTGGGACAAAGTCCAGTGTTTGGCAGGGTCGCTGGCGCTCTGGACGGATGCCACATCCGGAGACTACCTGAACTACAAACTGTTCTACTCCATCCAGCTGCAAGCAGTTTGTGACGCCACGGGGAGATTCCTGGACATATTTGTGGGTTATCCAGGGTCTGACTATGATGCCAAGGTGCTTAGGAATAGCCCAATCTATTTCAAATGCATTTCAAATCCAACAAATGAATGAATAAATGAATTCTGTCTGTTGTGTTCAAATTGTAAGGTGTCAGGGGGTGAACAATTAAATCAAACGTCAGCAGAGAAGAAGATTTGTTTCTTTTGTTTTATCTTTTTACACCACTCTTTTTGTGATGTTCTGTCAGTGTGAAAAAGGCGTGGGAGAAATAATGGACGCATGTGGAACTTACATCGATATGTTGTTTCCTCCTCCATTTCGACGTTGCACTTCCTGAAAAAGTTGTCGAGAGTGAGCATCGATGCAGACTCACTATTTCAGGACTGAACAGTCCACTCCCCCTCCGCACTACACGGTTTGGGACGGCCCTTAATATGGAGGACACTCCGTGGAACGCGCAAACAGAGGGGTAGTGTGTAGGGATAGTGTGTAGGGGGCGGTTTGGGACTGAGCCTGTGTCTGACCAAAAATCTCTGAAGACTCACTACAGCCAAGAAAAAGACACAACTCAGCTGCACCAAATCCACTAATCACTGCACACACTATCACCATGTGCCAACTGTGGCTAAAGAACCACATTTACCTAGACAACTATCCAGTACAAAGCCCTAAAACACCCCAAGAAACACATTAAAGACGATTTTACTGCTGGAAGCTGCAAGCCAACGCCTAAAGAACAAACTAAAGCAACGGAGCCGAACCCAGTTCAGTGAAGAGAAGCAGAGGAAATGTTTGACTGCAGACATAAAGCAGGAAGACACTGAGCTGCTCGGGTGTTCCTGATAACACCAAGCAGCCACCTGGACAGCCAATAGGAACACAGCTTACTGGAAGTCCAGAGGGCTGGCTTAGAGAAGGAAATTTAGTTTAAAGTTGAAGCAGAAAGTTGCTAACAAATAAACAACAAATAAAACATGGAATGAAATGGTACCGCTGATGTGTAAGCTAAGCGAATCAAACCTTTGACAGTTTATCATTGTTACTGATGAACATGGAGCAGAAAATAGTAAAAGAGAAGGTTGACTCCGATTGTGGAACGACCCTTTTACTGAAATGCAATTGTATGAAAAATCCAGTCAAAGCACAGAGCAGCATTTTAAAATCCGGCCTTTATTAGCTGTCGACTCAGCTGGGTAACAATAATGCACAGTTGACAGTAAATGCAAGAGTACGAACAATACATTTAAAAATATAACCTCTGTATTTACAGAATGTACAGTAATGTAAATAAAATGGCATTGTATAGCTTACAGTCTCAAAAAGCTATGATGCAATAGAAAAAAGAAGCTCTTTCACATTTTCTCTATCATATTATCCTTGAATTTTCTTGTGCTGCACATTGTCACCTTGCTCTGAGCAACGCTTGAAAAAAGCTACACAGCATCTAGATGACGTCTTGATAGGGCGACACAGACGGTTTCCTCACACGACTGAACTGGATCTTGTCGTACACAGTTTGGGGCTAAATGTGTGATACAAATGAGGTGAAGAAATAAAACAAAACCATCAGTGTCATAATCAAATTCATTTCTAAAACGCTGTTCCATATGAAAAAGATTGGATAATTTCACTTCTGAGGATCTCATAAAGTCTTATCTATAAACGACAGCCAATAAAAACAACAAAATACACTTCTGCTCAATTTTAGGAGATTTGCTGCTACAGTGTTACTCTTTCTGCTATGAACAGCAGCTAAAGCTGGAAAATTGGCATTATAATCTGCAACCGTCACATCCTAAATCCACTAAGTTTTGCTCTTACCCCAGGTGGAGCTGTGTTGGTTCTGTTGTCAATGGTTTCATACACTGAGCAAGGCTTCATGGTCCTCTGGAAGTTCACATGTGGAGGCATTCCACAGACAGGCAAAGAGAAACAGTGAAGTAAAAGTTATTATAGAACACTGTGTCTGTATCCGTTTATATGTTTGTTCAATTTTTGTTGTTCTGTGTCATATTACAGTCATTTTGAATCTCTTTGTACACATTTGGTGTCTCTTTGAGGTCATTGAAGTCACATTTGTGTTCATTTGTGTCACATTTTGGACATTTTGTGTCTCATTTTGCATCTCTTGTGTCCCTGATTTTAATCATTTTACATTTCGTTTTGTTACTTTGTGGTCATTTTTTGTTTCAGATTGTCAGCACGATGTCTCTAAGGTTATTTTGTGTCTCATTCAAGTTATTTTGTGTCAGATTTTGGATATGCTGTGCCTTGTTTTGGTCATTTTGCATCTCTTTACAGTAATTTTATGCTTCAGATTGTTTCTTTTTCTGATTGTTTGCCCAAATGTTGTTATTTTACATCTCTTTATGGTCATTTTGTGCCACATTTGAGTTATTTTGCATCTCTTTGTTGCCATTTTGTCTCTTTGTGGTCACTTTGGTGCGGTTGTGTTTCATATTGCAAATTTTGTGTCTTTGTGGTTGTAGGTCGAATGTTAGTCATTTTGTGCCACATTTTGGTTGTTTTGCATCACTTTTTAGCCTTTTGTATGTACAAGGTCCTTTTGTGTCACATTTTGAGATAGTTTGTGTCTTATTTTGGTCAACTTTGCATCTCTATATACACATTTGGTATCTCTTTGAGTTCATCGTGTGTCATATTTTAGTTACTTTGTATTGTGTTTCGGTTATTTTATATTTCTTGTGTCCCATTTTGGTCATTTTGCATCTCCTTGTTGCCATTTTGTCTGTTTAAGATCATTTTGTGGTCCCATTCTGGCCGTGTCATGCTTCAGCTTGTTAATTTTGTGTCTCTTTGTGGTCAGTTTGCGTATCTTTATGGTTGTTTGGCCGTTTTGGTCTTGTTGCATCTCTTTGTAGATTAGTTTAGTGCCTCCTTGAGATCCTTTTGTTTCACATTTGAGACAGTCTGTGTCTCATTGTGATCATTTTGTATTTCTTTGTTGCCATTTTGTGTATTTGTTCTCACTTTCTTGTCTCATTGTAGTCATGTATATATATTTGTTAGTCCAACTTTGTCCACTTAGTGTCACATTTTGGATGATTTGCATTTCTTTGTATCCATTCTATGTCTCTTTGTGGTCATTTTGTACTATGTTTAGGTTGTTTAGCATTTATTTGTTGCCCCTTTGTGATCATTTTTATGCCCTTTTGTTAATTGTATGTCTCAATGTGGTTGATTATCCAATTTTGGTCATTGTGTGACACATTCAGGCTGTTTTGAGTCACTTTGTAGCTATTTTGTATATCTAAGGTCATATTTTGCATCTAGTTGTAGCCATTCTATCACTTTTTGTGTTCAACCATGGAACCTTTTTGGACCTTGGATGCCCAGAAGGCCTGTTTAATAATCTGTCCATGATTTCCTTTCAAACACATGTCATTCCACTATGAATATTTAGGTGGACAAAGCACCATTTTATATATTTATATATGTATAGGCATACTTACATCTTCAATCGCAACATCAGTGATATCAGCATACACAGTGAGGTCATTTATGTCACTGCCTGATGACACAAGCAAAATGTCAAGTAGAGTGTTAATATTACAGCAAATTGTCAGTGTATTGTAGTGATGCTTTTTAGTTGAAAGTGTCACATATTCAGAAGTTTCTTACCAGTTTGTCTCTCTTTGCAGTGGCAAACGTACACAGCCACACCAACACCAATGACAATCATCAAACAACAGCCTCCAGCCACACTCAGGATGAGGATAAATTTCATCCCTGCGAAGGATCCTATTATGTTAATAAGATTAACAACATCAAATTAAATTTTAAAATGTATCTAATATGGCAGAAAAACAAACTTCAACTGTGACAGCAAATCATTGGTCATGGATGTGTCAAATGAGTTTCTACCTTCATCTACATTATCACAATGATTTATATTTGATTGATCTTGTGTGGCAAACCATTAATATATGTAATATTTAGTATAAGATAATATAAGAGAGTACAATGCCACTGACTTTCTCAGCATTAGTTTGCTCTTTTGATTGGAATAACTTTTCTGAGATCTTACAAAAAAGGAAAATTAAAGTATCTTCACTTATGAGAAGGTAGAGCTATTTGTAATTGACATGATGGCTTTTCATAACACTGAATCTATAGTAAATATAGCTTTACCTCACAACTGGAATGGGCAGATGTAGAAGTACTTGAGACTTTCTAAACTGAAAGTGTCACACTATCAAATGTCATGCTACACAGAGTACAGAGAGATTTTAAAACATATCTAAGCATAAACAAGATAATGTCACAATAACACTAAATTATGACAGACATTTCTCTACACGTACCTTTATCTTGTGGCTTTTCGGGTAAGGAAGTATCATTGTTACATTCAAATTTTGCAGATGCAGACTCCTCACTGACAGAGTTGGAAACTGTGCAGGTGAATGTGGTCTCTCCATCGTCCTCCTTGAAGACATGATGCAGTTTGGGTCCAGTCCGGGTTTGGCTCCCCACACTCCATGTGTAGGTGACAGTGCTGTCAGAAGAGGTGCTGCACTCCAGCAAAATTGTACAGGATTTATTCAAGGCATTGTGGGTGGAATTGATTTTTTTCACAACAGGCTCCTGAGTTATGGGTTCTAATGAGAAAACAAAGAGAAAGAAAGAGTTACCTTCAGCATTACAGCTCAGACTAATGTTGTGAACAAAAGTTTGCACACATTTGCAAAGACCATGTGTATCATTGCAGTCTTCAGCGACTCCTTTAACTCAAAATGTACAATGATGAAATCACTGAAACAATGTGTTTTTGTCCTAAAAAAACAATCATACACTTTGGCTCATTCAAAGCTTTATTTTAGGTTGTCTGAAAATATGACGAGTTCTGCTGGGTCAAAAATATACGTACGTCAACTTGAATTATCCGTTTTGTGATGTAGACAGTTGTGTTTATCAGATTATCTCAGTGACATGGCCTCTTCTTGTGAGTGATTATGAGTGAGTACAGCTTCTGACTTTGGGACAATTTAATTAGAGTCCATTTGATACACTCATTAGACTCAGTCACAAACACTACAGAAGGAAAATGTGAAGCGCTCAGCAAAGATGAAGAGAAGAAAGTCACTTGGAGCCACACATCCTAACATCATCAAAGCAAGTATAAAGTTCATGCTGCCACAATCAGGACGAAAACACAAACTGTCATTTGACACTAGTCAGGATGGTCAAGAGTCAACCAAGAGTCACCAAAAAGTTGGTCTGTAATCAATTACAAGCTGCTGTTAAAAAAAAAAGGAGAAGTTTGGAGGAGAGAAGGTGAGGCCTTTAACCTCAAGAATACCTAACCTATCATCAAGCATGGTGGTGGCAGTATGATGCTCTGGGGCTGTTTTAATGTCAGTGGATCTGGTGCTTCACACTGGACTGATGAAGAAGCAAGTCTGTGTCAGAGAGACAACGGTTTAACTGTACCAGTTTTGTCAAGAGGAGGGTCAAAGATGCAAGCAGACGTTACCAAAAGCATCTAACTGAGGTGATAAAGGGCAAAGGAACATTTAACTAAATATTGGCATTGCTGTATGGATATTTTTAACCCAGCAGATTTTGTCATATTTCCAGAAGACCTGCTATAAATCTATGAAAGCATGATTGTTTCAAAGATTCCATCATAGAAAATTCAGCTATAGGAATCACTGGAAGCTTAAGACTCCCATACTATGCATGTTCTTTACAAGTGTATGCAAACTTTTGTTCACGACTGTAAATGTGCTGAGCATTCATCAGCCAAAAATCAAAAGAGATTCAGAGATCCTGACTGATACAGACTCACACATCACAAGATGGCATATTCGACAAAGCATTAGAAAACAGAATGATGGTAGCAAAGAGAGCACAGAAAACACAAACAAAAGAAGACAACCTCATGTGTTCAGTTCTCTCAGCTACCAGTATTGTAAAATCTGCTCTAAATGAATTGACTAGATAGATCTAATTGATAATAATTTATAATTTTATTAACAGTTATTAGGTTAAAAAAATGTGGTGTCTTACCATGAACTTGGAGAGTGATGACGACTGTTGCTCTTTGCTGGTAGTTCACCTCTGAAACAAAACTGAAATCCCTGAATCTTGAAGCGTCAGTTTTCTCACTGTTAAGCTAAAGCTTGTTTGGTTGAAGTCTAATCTGTCCTTAAAATGATGTTTATTAGAAGCATCCCCATTTTTGTCTGCAACTGTTAAATCTCCATATCTCCAATTCGCCTCAGTGACACCTTCAGTCGGTAAATCTGATGAAAGCTCCACAGTATCTCCAACTTTCTTATGAATGACACTTTTCTTATTGGAAGCCTCCACATCTGAAACATACAAGCAAAGAACAGAGTTTAAAATTTATTTTAAAAAATACAAAGGACTAAATTAGCTGCAATCAAAACCCCTATAGGTCTAGTATGGAAAATGCATTTGTTAATGTCAAATAAAATAATCAGGTTAAAGGATGAGAACAACACACATACTTAAAGAAACACAATAAAAATTAGAAAATAAGATTTTATTTACAGTCAGCCATTTGAACTTAAATTTTGGAAACAAAGAGTCAGCGGCTCGATGTAAAATCTAAGTGTCCTGAGAGTCAACTGAGCCTACATTCAACTGAAAGTTCTTGTGCTTCTTCATGAGGAGCAAAGCGATGTCATTTCTCAAAAAGAAGGTGCTGCAACCACAGTCTGACCTCAGTGCCAAAGACAGCACTGACACTGACTGCGTTCTGTGCTTATCACTTTCGGTCAGCGCTGCTGGTGGTGGTGAGGAGTCAGGAAATGATTCTGTTTCTGTTGTCAAGTCGACCACACGCGTTTTGTTTAGCGCGCAACACTCAATTTCTATGTGAATCCTACACTACACAAACAAACCCATAAAGTAACAGAAAAACTGCTGGTAGTTCATTGTCTGGATTTTGTCCCATAATTAGAGAACAGAAAATTTTTATAGATTTGTATTTTAAAAATGAAAAAAAAGTATATAATGTCTCTAAAGCAGCTATATGTTGTTTTTTTAAAATTATCCATTAATCCTTTATCTATACACCGTTTAGTCCTCATCAGGGTCACGGAGGGGCTGGAGTCTATGGAGTCTAGGGGACAGCCTGGTCAGGTCACCAGTCTATCACAGTGCTGCACACAGAGGCAAACAATCACACCCACATTCACACCTCTCTCATTTAGAGTCATCAATTAACCTCAGCATATTTGTGGACTGTGGGAGGAAGCCAGAGAGCCTGGAGAAAACCCACGTATGCACAGTGAGAACATGCAAACTCAATGCAGAAAGAGAGGATCTTCTAGCTGCAAGACCACCAATCCACTGTGCAGCCCCTCTTTTTATATTATGTTCCTTTATATTTTTTTTAGTTGTTTTTTTGTTTGTAAAAACAAGGCAATTTCTGCTTTATAATCACATATCTATAGTACATTTTGTATAACATTTTGGAAATATAAGAAACTATCTGGTATTTGTGTGCATAACTATAATATAAAGTCTGTAAATGTCAAGTAAATGCATTTTATAACACAGAAAGCGCTGGCAGCTCATTATCTGGGCTTTATTCCATAAATAAAAAACCTGTTGTTATCCACAGTAAAAAAAATAAATTTAAAAAATTAATGATTTATACTTTTTAATGTAGTTTCAATTGTAAATGTATTAAATTTTTCTATAAATCTTGTAAATCGTTCACAAACATGGTGTATCTACAGTAAAAATAGGACATTTTCTGCTTTGTAATAGTACGACTACAGTATAAAAACTGCAAATGTTAAGTAAATTCAATAAATAACAGAGAACGTGCCAGCAGCCCATTATTTGGACCTTACCCCATAATTTAAAAATGACAATTTTTGAGTTCATTAATGGTTCTCCTACTGTAAATAATAAAACAATTGACCGCTTTGTCTATATTAGATCTGCAGGAACAACAATTGAACTGTTCTGTTAGACACTGATGTATCTGTGATATTAACTTGTTCAGGGAAAAAAAATCAAACTAATATTCTGTGATAAAAGCAGATTTTTATCAACTTAAATGTTCGACACATTTACGCAAAAATGCTTAATTATTATTATTGTTGTTATTGCTATTATTGCTATTTTTGTTATGATTATTATGATTACTAAAGTGTTTAAAGGTTGCTCATCCTTTACATTCTCTCTGAACATAACAAAAACATCCAGGACTCTAATTACAATGGAAATAGAAGTGAGAATTACACGCTGTGGATCACTTCTGTTAAAATGAAGAGTCACACAACTATTAATAAACAGACGTCTCTAAGAGCGAAGTCATTAAATATTCACTAACTTCAAACACTGGCGACTTGTGTCTATCAAGAGCTGAAGTGAGATTTCAACTCCTCTCTGCTACTTCTGCAATGATTCTCAGAAGATCCACACCCCTCATTCCTTTCAAAGCATCTACATTATAGATAGTACAACCAAGCAGAATAAAGTGGGATTATGTGGTATAATGATATAACTAGCTTTTTAAAGACAGGAACTGGGAACAGGAAGAGAAAGGATGAACCATCCCTCACTGGCTTCAAGTGTGTTTCCCGGCAGATGCAGCAGGAAATCTGCTGACACACGCGTCTGTCAAAAATGCAAAGCAAAGCTGCATAAATGTAGAACTAAAAATGCAACCGCTTGTCGATTCACACGCTTACACACAAGTAAGGAAAACACCTTTTTAGTAAATGTTTGCCACCATTAAACACTTTTTCTTGCTTTGTCAGGTGAAAAAATCCCTGAAGAAAGTTGAACATTGAAGAACCGGTGCCTTGACTTTAATGTCAGTTATCAAATTAGCTTTTTGCTATTATAGCTTTAACGCCTTTAACCACACACAAGGGAAATATAGGACTTCTTCACCAAGGAACGTGTCATTTCCTGAGTGGACACGCACATATCCAGACAATTCTGCAATCGTAACCTACAAGTTGTATCTTAAATATCAAAGTGCATGAGGCCAACAAATGCTACTCAGAACAGTGAACACCCATAGATCAGGGAGCAGAGGTGCGCTTACCGTGGAGGCAGATCCCGAGTAGTAGCACAACAACGCATGCCAAGAAGCAGCACGGGCGACGAAGGCCACCAGCAACCATCTCTGTGGAGAGAGAAGCAACGTCTGCTTCCTCTTCTAGCCTGCTGAGCTGTGTGCAGCGCTGTGAGGGTGGAGTGGGGGAGGTTTCAATGCAGAAGCAAAAGAAGTGCTCTGAACTGGCCTGATGTACAGTGAGATAAAAGTAGGCGCATGAGAAACAACATAGGTGAATTATATTCAGAATGAAAGCTGAATATCAGACTATTTTTGGCTAAATTACATTTAAGTGCAGTTAGATTGTACCACAACCAAGTGTGACTAAAATAATATGTGCCTCATGTGACTATTTGCTTTTATTATATCGACTCAGGTCACCTCTGAACTAAGTGAGCGCTTCAAACAATGTAAGCGCGAACACAAACATCTGTAACAGGTGAGAAGATCTGCGACACAATTCTAATTCTAATGACCTTTCAGCAGGAAGGGCTCAGCCACATCCTGTCATCAGATATTACATGAAGAGATCCTAAAATGAATATTGTTCAAACTGGCAAACAGTTTGAACAATGCTATGAGAGAAAGCACTCCTGGCCTTCACTCTTCCCTGTGGGCTGTGTGCGGTTTCACCACACACAGCTGTTTCATAATAGTAGCATGCCCCTGAAATGAAATCAAGTCATAGAACAAGAATACTCTCGGGAGTAGCACGCAAAGATTTGAATACTCAGTAGGAAGTAGCATTCTGCTGGAGAGGACTGATGAAGGATGCATGGGCTCCAGCCAAAATGGAGGAGACATTTTTCAGAAAAGTTCCTGGATGGATCTTCTAGTAGGGAAGAGTGTGACACTACTCCTCATGTTGCACAGAAGAAGTCACAATGTGCTATTTTATCTGCGAATGTTTGTCACCTCAAGTCACACCCCTGTTCCTTCCTACCACCACCGCATCACCAGCAATGTTGTGGTAACTTTTGTGCGCATGTTTGTGCAAAGAAAACAACACAATGTTGTTCTAATCTGGACTGCTGTCTCACACAGACACAGCACGGCATAGAATGATCTGGCTGCACCTATGAGGAGTAAATCTCTTGTGTGCTTGTAGACAATAATGCATGCAACAGTGTGCACTTGTCTTTTTAAGTTATCCATCCATTCTCTATACACCGCTTTATCCTCACTAGGGTCGCGGGGTTGCTGGAGTCTATCCCAGCTGACTCAGGCGAAGGCAGGGGACACCCTGGACAGGTCGCCAGTCTGTCTCAGGGCTACATATACAGACAAACAATCACACTCACATTCACACCTACGGACAATTTAGAGTTATCAATTAATCTCAGCATATTTTTGGACTGTGGGAGGAAGCCAGAGTACCCGGAGGAAACCCACGCATACTCAGGGAGAACATGCAAACTCCATGCAGAAAGATCCCAGGCCCACCCCGAGATTCGAACCAGGGAACTTCTTGCTGCAAGGCAGAAACCACTACAGTACTGTGCAGCCCTTTTTTTTAGTTATGACAACCTTTAATGAAATTATGTTTGATCAACAAACTACACTGAGTCAGGGATATGTGCTTTTCCAACATAGTCAAGCCGGCAAATTTTAAAAATTGCTCCATTGTTCAGGGGATTTGAAATATTGACCTCAACGTGAAGATAAATTAGGTTATTATGTCAATTTAAATAATTTACTTCAACAAGTTGATGCATTAACTAGTATTATTATGTCAACCCAACCCATCAAAAATAATGGCTGCAAACAAAAAGGCTTTTTAAAATCAGTAAATCCAAATTTCTATCCTCCAGCCATGCATCCAATTAAGTGGTGTGAATAGGTAGTGACGGGGCTGCACAGTGGGCTTGGGTGGTTAGAACTGTCGCCTCACAGCTAGAAGATCCTCGGTTCGTGTCTAGGCCTTCCTGGGATCTTTCTGCATGGAGTTTGCATGTTCTCCCTGTGCATGCGTGGGTTTCTCTGGGTACTCCGGCTTCCTCCCACAGTCCAAAAACATGCTGTGGTTAACTGGTAAGTCGAAATTAACCCTAGGTGTGAATGTGAGTGTGATTGTTTGTCTCTATATGTAGCCCTGTGACAGACTGGCGACCTGTCCTGGGTGTCCCCTGCCTTCACCCTAAGTCAGCTGGGACAGACTCCAGGACCCTATGACCTTAATGAGGATGAAGCGTTGTATAGATGATGGATGGATGGAATTGGTAGTGATGGTGGAAATATTTCGGTGGAAGCACTGCGATTAAAAAGGAATAATTTCCCTGAAAAAAAAAAAGCACAGCTGCTTTATTTTATGATCCAAGTCTTTGC
Organism: Acanthochromis polyacanthus; assembly: GCF_021347895.1. Classification (NCBI taxonomy): domain Eukaryota; kingdom Metazoa; phylum Chordata; class Actinopteri; family Pomacentridae; genus Acanthochromis; species Acanthochromis polyacanthus. The sequence continues at coordinate 13,628,392 of NC_067135.1, forward strand.
AAATTTGAGAATTTCACCATGTAAGTTGCTGCCCAGATGTTTGCTGTTGTTTCCCAGTGAAGGGGACTTTGAACATGGTAACACATGGTAGACCTATAACCACAGTCCACATCAAGAGAGTCAGACTATTGCTGTCTGTCAGGCAAACAAAATGTCTCGGTCAATCAGAAAATAATTCTGGTCTGAAGCAGAACTGGTTTAAATTAGTCTAGAATGTGAAGAATAAAACAAAACAGTATTGCTGTGAAGTGCTACTTATTAAAATAAAGATCTGCATTTCCATCCACTTTGCTCTGCAGTGCATGTGTCTGTGCTTGCACAACGAGGCCTATAATCGTACATCTTCCCGCTCGTGTGATGTCTTGTGTACTTGTTAACAGAAGGAAGTGAGCTATGAGCTAGCCAGCATCAAGATAAAGGCCAGTGCCGTGCATTCTGCTAATTGTGGCCAAAAATCATTTGTGTGCTCCTTTAAAAACAGGATGTGTGACCACAGTGGCCTACCTGTTCTGTTGTGACCCATTCAACCTGAATGGCAAACAGGAAGTGAATCTGCGATGTGGGGGCCTATTGTGAAATCTACAGTACCTGTGAAACATGTTCACCCCCTCGGGAAGTTTTTTTCTCTCCATGAAAACAGTCAAAGTGTATGCAGATTTCTACAAAGCACTGTTTATTAATTAAAAACGTAAAATGTAAAAAATTGATTGATTAAGTATACACCCCCTTTAAAATGACTCACCTAATTCAGCACAAGTGAATCCAGTTGATGCTAAAGTCGCTGTTAGTGGAGATCATGAGTGCAGTGAATGTGTCTCAGTGATTGTAGTCTAAAGACACCTGTGTCCTCAAAAACTGAGAGACTGTGCAAGAAAGAGGTCACCAAGACACCTATGACACCTCTGAAGGAGCTGAGACCGGAGAAGACGGTTCACACAGCTGTTGCCTGTTCTGAGAGAGAAATACTGAAAAAAGCTCATGTTAAGTTAAGACAAGAGTTCACCAGAAGCAATGTGGAAGACTCTGAAGTCAGCTGGAAGGAGGTTCTTGAAAGCAAAAATTGAGCTTTTTGGCCATAAAACTAATCGTTAGGTTTGACAGGCATCAAACACTGAACATCACAAGCAGCAGCAGCAGCATCATGTGAAGCATGGTGGTGGCGGCATCATGATATGATGATGATTCTCGGCAAAAGTGGAAGGTAAGATGAATGCAATAAAGTGTAGGGAAATCCTGGAGGGCAAGCTACTGTAGCCTGCAAGAGAGCTGTGACTTGGGACAAGATTTATTCTCCACAAATACAATGAACCAGAGCATAAAGCTAAAGCTGCACATGGGGAATGTACTGGAGTGGCTAATGTTAAGTCAAGGCCTCAATCCAATCATACGAACTGATATACTTTGAGCAGTTTTAAAAAGAAAAATGGAGTCAAATTACGTTAAACAGATGTTCAGGCTGTTTGAGACCAGTCTACACAGACTCAATGCTGTAACCGGAGCCAAAGGTGCATCAACTAAATCAGACTTAAAGGGTCTTGATATTTCTGTAATCACTCATTTTATATTTATTGACAACACTTTGTAAAAATCTTTCTGACTTGAGGTCTTTATGATAAAGGAATGGCTCTTCAACAAGAACCTTAACTTCTGTGACGACTGCAGTGTTTGAGCAGTTAGCAGTGGAAGTGGTTTTGCTGGTCGCAAGTGTGAATGTGAGGAAAAGAAAAGAGAGAAATTACTGGTAGCATACAAGCAACTCATGTCTCTGCACCAGTGGTCTGTGCACTGCATGCAATGGAAACTTTGATTCCTGACCAACGTCAAGGTAATGGCGTGTTTACAGATGAACCCTGTCTGGAAATAGACAATGGTTCACACTTGCTTCAACCGTTTCTTCTCTGGAAAATCACACCATTTTTCTTATCAGTGAACTTTTCTTTTAAAATGGTGTCACACTGGAAAGTACCAAGTGAGTTTTACCACGCTAATGCCATATCTGTCATTGTTTTACCTCTAGAAATGTTAAGTAGCAACATAAATGTGATCAAATTGTTTAATTTACATTTTAAGGAAACCACCAATATTAGCAGTTTTGCTAACCCTGCTGATGGTGTGACTTTAGGGTTGGTCAACAGATGATCAGACAAAAATGTCTCTCTGACTGAAACATAGATTACCATGCAACTCCAGCATTCATGATCCCCAGAGGTTGGAGGTGGCTTTGCTGAATTCCTTGAATTTTTAAATATTTATCCTGACAACAAGCAGTTGGATTACCCAGAAATTTGGTATGGATGGTGCTCAGGGGACAAACTCACTCTGGCGATCCACTGACTTCTCCTGCAGAGCCACCAACAGATCAAAGTCAACCAACCAACCACTCTGGTTCATGTCTAAAAACTAACTGAAAGCTGTGTTATCTTAAAAAAAGAAGTCAAAATGACTCAGTTTAACTGCCAATCAGATTTTCAACCTTCTAAAAGTGTTTTTGCTCTCTAACGTGTCATTCCATCAGGAAGTGTGAGCAAATCTAGGAAGAAAAATCAAAAGTAATATGTAATTAAAAATCACCTTTTTTTTAAAAAAAAAATGATGAAAGTAAACCCTTTGCTTTAGTAGCATTCTGACTAAAATTTGTGGTCCTCCTGTCTGCTGTGAAGCTATTAGGGCCTTGGCTGTAACCAATAGTCACATGATAAAAATTCAAGGACTTTTTGGCTGAACTTCTGTTCGCGCTTACTGACGGGACAAGCAAGGAAACAAATGAAAAATTTTAATTTTTCAAATATCTATGGTATGTGGAGTCCCCATTTAATTCCAGTATGGTTAACAATTACTGGCACTTGGAAAAATATTGTACAAGTTCATTTCAGATTGGTTCCGATTTTTGCAAAATAGATAATCAAAGAATCTAAACATCCATTCATTACCTATACACTGTTTATTCCTCATTAGGGTCACGGAGGGCTACACTCTATCCCAGATAACTGAGGTTGAAGGCAGGGGACACCCTGGACAGGTCTGTCACAGGGCTACATATACAGACACACAAGCACACTCACATTCACACCTACAGACAATTTAGAGTAACCAATTAACCTCAGCATGTTGACAAAGACAAGGAGTGCTATCTGGACTCGGCAGAGTTAGTTTGAGGTGCTCTTTGGAAGGGGATTCAAACCATGTTTAGACTGGTTTAACAGAACTGCAGGACTTTATATTGCGGAGAAAATGGAGGTGACAGTGAGGAAGAAATTGTCAGGAGCAAAAAACACCAAATAACTGGAATTCAAAAGGTCATTAAGCTAAACTAAGATGGAAAAATTTAGCGTGGTCCTTAAGTTGACATGTTTCAGACATTAGGTAATTTCCTTTGTTCTGAATATGATATGACCAAGTGGATTTTATGAGTGTATTTCTTTTCTTAGGGATCTTCATACACTGGACTGTCCCTTTCTCTTCTCTGTCACGTCATTTTCTATTTAAAACACACGCTATCAGTAAGGCTACATTCGGTTATAAGCAGCCTTTGGGCACGAAGCAAGACCAGCTGAGCTGTCAAGCTGCTTCATTCAGCCTCTCCTCATTCTCGGTGACACCCTGAAGTGTCACATAAACATGTTTGCTGACATTTCAAAAGAAGAAGTGACACAGTACCAGTGAAGTGATGCTGACCAGTGAGTCATTAATAAAACAGAACCAAGATGGAACAGACAAAGACACACCCTGACTGTGAAACACGAACCAGGCCAGTTCGAGAGTGCATGTCAAGTTATCGTACAGTTATGTTTTTACCAAGTTAGGCCTCCTCATTCTATGGAATATTTGAGATAAAAGAACAGGCAAATTTATCAGTGTATTTACTTTGTGTTCACTGAAGAAAGAGACAGAAAATGAGGAGAAAGAGACGAGGGAATGACTAGCAGTGACGACTCAAACCGATCAGGAATAAGACCAATAAAAAAGCCAAATTTTCTTTATTTAACATTAAACACTTACACAAATGAATTACATCTATATATGAATCAGAATGAGAGCCCAGTAAACAGAAGGGAACTCAAAGGAAAACCACAGGGCGCCATCATGTGGCTAAGAAGTAAACCTGCATGCATAAAATATTCCTATCAGTGTTTTGGATATGAGTCAGGGGAGCTGAAAGGAATGTACATACATGTTCCCTGAATTACTCTCTTTAACAACCAATCATATACAAAGAAGATTCTCATCCATCCCTTTGTAGCATCTTTCACTGTAAAATAATCATCCTGCTACTAACCCTGCAGCCTGTCTGACTGCACAGTTACATCAAAAACTTGCCTAACATGATAATGCCATTTTAAATGTGGTCTTCACTGATTTTCTTTATTGTTGATGATGGATCTGCAGCTAAACTAAAAAGAAAATTAAAAAACTGAAGAGACACAAGATTTTTGGAAAAATTGTTTGTTTCCTCTCATTCATTCATTCATTCATTCATTCATCCACTCACAGACATGATGATCACCTACAGCATTAACTCTTAGATGGCTCAGTGATCGGACCCTACACTCTTCCTTAAGCAGATCAAAAAGGCCCTGTATAAGAATCAATGCGTTTTGAAACATTTTTTAAATATTTTTATTTTTCACTTTTGTTTTTGCAAAGATTTTGAACACTTTGACAATGGGCAAAGAATGTTACACAGAACAGCAATAGAAGAATGTCAACATCCATTTTATTGACATTTTTACACTCTTTTCCTCCAGCTTTTGCTACTCTTTGTCCCTCCAACTTTGTGTACTTCATCACCTCTTATGATATTACCAATGATAACGAGCTTGGGGTAGCAATACAAATATTCCAATTTCTTTAAAAGTATAAAAGGTAACTTAAAAATGTAAATGGAATGATATCAAAAACATGTTTTTGGAGGAATAGCTGGAAAATGAAATTATAAATACTTTTCATTGCAAAGATTTTGCAAGAAAACAACCTCGCTGGATCATTTTTGACCCACTTATGCATCTAAGGGTTAACACTAAAATGTCATCAAGAGCTTGATTAGACTTTAAAATGAGCCCCAGTTTCTACTGATTGTGTGTTAAAAATGAAACAATAGAATCCAAGATGCACTACTTTGCATCTATCAGCAGCTGTATGCAGCATTTGTTTGGGCCATCATATCATGATAAAAGAGTACATGAGGAAGGAGAAGGTGCATGACTGAGCAGTAAACCGTTAACAGTCTGCACCAACATGACTAGGAAAGAACACCAGCAAAAAAACGTCCTGCTTTTTTTTTTGTCTACTCATTCTCTTTATCAAGATCTTTGGTCTGAATTGGTGTGGATGCAGCGTCATCTGGTGGTCCACCTGAAATAAGACAGTTTTAAATTAACTTGTTTGCTTAAAATACAACCTTGAGCGTTTCAACAGCTTAAGAAGCTCATACTATACCTGTAGCAGTGTCTTCACAGCTTCTCATTGGTTCATAGTCACAACCATCGCCTACGGATCAGAGATCATTTTGAAAAATCATGTGAAACAGAAACACTTCATCCCAATGATACAACTTTAAACCTGTAAAGGTATCAGAAGCTGTCAGACTTTAACATGATTGTACAGTCTCCTTATGCCTTACTGTCTAAAGAAATGCTATGCACCTATAAATTTGCATTTTACATCTGTTTGGGCCTCTGTCTTATTGAAAAAGGAAGCTAATGATTACGGAAAGGGTGTATGATTTACTCATTCTCCCCCTCAAGATATGAATTTATTGAAGATGCGATGTTACTGTATTCATTTGGTGGTCCACCTGAAATAAGAAGGTTTTAATTAGTTGAAGTCCTTAAGTTATTCCACTTTAAGAAGCTCAAACTCTACCTGTTCCAACATCTTCAGAGCCTCTCACTGTTTCATAGACGCTGCCATCACCTGCAAGTCAATCAGTGAATGTTTGTGAGTGAACTAATATCTGTTTGACTTTTTAAATGCAGTTTTATCCGACTGGAGAGAGCAGTGAGAAGGCAGACTGACCGTGGAGAAGAGAGGAGTAAACGTGCTGCTGACTTTGATCCTGGTGGATGTTTTCAGACTGTGCGGGCCTGAAATAAATACAGAATGTTTAAAAGTAACAAATCCAAAAAGAACCAGACTTAAAGATGAAACAAAGAGTGTGTGAACCCACCTGTTACACCGCACACCTGTGAAAAAGACAAGTTGTTTCAGTTTTTTTGAATAATCAGAGTCGTACAGAGCTAACATCAGCAACAAAACACCTCACCTTTTGACCTTATGAAGTGCAGCAGCGCAAGTAACAGCAGAATCACCAAAATTCCAACAAACAGCCAAATGATCAATGAGACAAGAGAAGGTTCTGCAGTAAGAAATACATTTTGTGTTAATTTCTTGAATTTTCCAAGCAACATAAGTGAAAGGTAAGAGATCAACCTTTTTTCTGAATAATAATTATTCAAAAATGACTTCTTTTACACAGGAACTCTAAAAAAAGGGGGGTTCACAAAATGCTTCAATCGACAAACCAGAAGACAACATGACAATAATTAAGATGAAGTGAAGATAACAAGACTACAAATGCAAAACAATGCTAAACACAAAATGTAAATGTGAAAAAATATAAGTAAAAATAATTAAAGCAGTGTTCAACAGAAGAAAAATAAGATTGCCATTATAAATTTACAAACAAGTTTAACTATTATGGTAAAAATCCTGCATTATTACAAATGAAGGTTGGTCTTTCAGCAAATGTAACTGCATTTCAAATATGGGCTTCAGTTATGGTGAATTATTATCAGCAAATTTAAGATCAAGAAGTTCAAATGATCAAATAAGACTTCACAATGCTAACAGACAAATTTACCAAAATGTTAAAGACTCTGGTTTCTCACTGTTAAGCTAACATTTGTGGTGTTTAGGTTTAATCCGCCCTTTAACTGATTCTCTTTCAAATCATCCCATTTTTGTCGGCAACTGTTAACCTTCCATGTTTCCAAAAATGCCATTTGTGTTGTAATTTAAATGGACACATGTGGAAATAATTGAGAAATTCAAAACTGAAAGCATCACAATTAAATGTCATGCTATACCAAGTATAATCAGAGACATTTTTGAACATATCTAGACATAAACTGCAACACAATGGCACGGTGAAAAAAACAATTGAAAATGCAACTAATAACTAATGTATTTTTGTACATACCTTTATCTTGTGGATTTTCGGGTAAGGAAGTATCATTGTTACATTCAAAGGGTGAGGATGCAGACTCCTCACTGACAGAGTTGGAAACTGTGCAGGTGAATGCGGTGTTTCCATCGTCCTCCTTGAAGACATGATACAGTTTGGGTCCAGTCCAGGTTTGGCTCCCCACAGTCCATGTGTAGGTGACAGTGCTGTCAGAAGAGGCGCTGCACTCCAGCAAAATTGTACAGGATTTATCCAAGGCATTGTGGGTGGAATTGATTTTTTTCACAACAGGCTTCTGAGTTATGGGTTCTAATGGGATAACACAGAGAGAAAAGCAGTTACTTTCAGCATATGTGCTGTTTGTCCAAAGTGCACATGCAAATGCACGACTACTCCCATCATTAACAACAGAAAAGCTCTTTTGAATCAGGTTTGTCTGGACAAAAACTATTAATTCCTGTCTGTTGTTAACACCTGATCTGAACAGCTCAGTCTATGCTGAGCAATGATCAATAAAAATCCAATAGAAAAAGAGATCCTGACTGACATAGGCTCAAAGGCCACATGATAGCAATCAAAATCGAAAAGCATTTAAAAAGTAACCACAAAGAAATAATATTGTGGACCACAATCTGCACTGATCAATGAATTTGTCAATAAATTATTTTAAAATATACCATACATTGAGAGGGACTTTGAATTCATATATAATGACAAGTGAACTCCTTTGCAGACACAGAGCTTTGGATTTGAACTATGATAATATTGCTTTGATCTGAGTGCAGTTGTGTGAATTATTTTGGATGATTGGTGGTGATATGAGACACAACCAGCATTTCACATTAATGTGTGATGGTAGCAGAGAGAGCACAGAAATAGCAGAAAACAAAACCTCGTGTTCAGTTCTCTCTGCTATAAATATGGTTAAATCTACTCTACACATAGATGAATTGATCAGTTATTTAGGTGTAATTGTCACTCAAAAAATAATGGTGTCTTACCATGAACCTGCAGAGGGATGATGACTGTTTCTCTTTGCTTGTCTCCCATAATATGCATGTTCTTTACAACTGTATGTAAACTTTTGTTCATGACTGTAAATGTGCTGAGCATTCATCAGCCAAAAATCGAAAGAGATTCAGAGATCCTGACTGATACAGACTCACACACCACAAGATGGCATATTCGACAAAGCATTAGAAAATATAGTGATGGTAGCAAAGAGAGCACAGAAAACACAAATAAAAAAGACAACCTCATGTGTTCAGTTCTCTCAGCTACCAGTATTGTAAAATCTGCTCTAGATGAATTGACTAGATAGATCTAATTGATAATAATTTATAATTTTATTAACAGTTATTAGGTTAAAAAAAATGTGGTGTCTTACCATGAACTTGCAGAGTGATGACGACTGTTTCCCTTTGCTGGTAGTTCACCTCTGACACAAAACTGAAATCCCCTGAATCTTGAAGCGTCAGTTTTCTCACGGTTAAGCTAAAGCTTGTTAGGTTGAAGTCTAATCTGTCCTTAAAATGATGTTTATTAGAAGCATCCCCATCTTTATCTGCAACTGTTAAACCTCCATATCTCCAAAACGCCAGGGTGACACCTTCAGTCGGTAAATCTGATGAAAGCTCCACAGTATCTCCAACTTTCTTATGAATGACACGTTTCCAACGGGAAGCTTCCACATCTGAAACATATTAGTTAAGAACAGAGTTTAAAATCTATGTTGGATAGTGCGAACTAAAGGCATTTTAACTGAATTAAGTGAAAACATATCCTCTAGGTCTAGTGTGCAAACTGTAACCATTTATGCACAATAACAGAAAGTAATACACAAAAAAATGTAGAAATCACGATGAGAACAATCAGTGGTGTCCTTCTGCCTGGAGCGGTGAATTAACTCTTAATTTGTGCCACAAAAGATGTGTTCTAAACAAAGAAATATAATCTGGTATATGTCTTTTCACCCACAAAGGGGCCAAGTAGAATTTACATATTGTCCCTTCACATCTGCTGCTGAACTCCAGGCAGTAAGGATCGTGATGAAATGACCAAAAAGCACAGAAGAAATGCAGATTGTGTAACCAATGCTGGTTACACAAAGGTAACACAAGAGTTGGCTTTGTTCTACACATGAGCACATCAATCAGTCAATTAATTTATATGTAGTAGTCACAAACTACCAACAAATATTAAAACACTGATAATGAAATTTTAAATATTTAGATTCACTCCCCTATTTCTCCATCTAATGTAATCTAATCTAATCTAATCTAATCTAATGTAGCCAACATCTCTCTTACTCCTGCCAAAGCATTTAAAGTATAGACTGTATTAAAATGTAATGTATAGTTATATTGTAAGGCTTAATAATAGAACACTTTACAGAGCACAACCAGGAAACAACTGAATAGACTTCCTGCTGACACATACTCTCAAAAGTGCAAAACATAACTGCATAAACAAAGAACCACAAAATACAACATTCTGTCTATTCATCGGTCATAGTCCTATTGCATTTGCAAACCCAAAAGAAGATGAAAGACTTGAGGTCTACTCCAGGTAACCATCTCCAAAAATGACAAGAACATAAAAATATTCTGCAGTCTTGGTCAAAATGCTGCAGGAGGCAAACAAATATTGCTCATGACAGCAAACACCCACAGATCGATAAGCAAAGGTGCACATACCATGGAGGCCGAGCCCAAGAACCAGCACAGCAATGTACGTGAAGGCTCTGCACACAGAGCAAACATGACCAGAAGCCATCTTCTGACAGTAGTGCTAATGTCTGTTTCCTCTTCCGGATATATCTAACTGTGTTCATTAACACTGACCACAGAGAAAACATTAAACGAGAGTGGGGGTGGTTTTTGTCAGCGAAGAAGTAGAACACGTAGTCTAAGCTGGGAGTAAAAATTTAATCATGAAAGTTACAGAAAGCGTACATTACATACAAAAGCACTGTTCTGTAGCAGTTTTATTGTCAATGAAACAACAGTTGTCTCAGATGTGAACAAGCCTTTACAAATAAACAAGTAGGCAGAGATGTAATGGTGAACTTTTCAGCAATTGTTTTAGGAAATTCAGCGACAACTGTTGAGTTCACTTTATTACAAACTTGGAATGTAATAAAAGAAAAAAAGAGATGCAGCCAAATGTAAAATCAATAGATTATATGACATTTCTCTAAAATAGCTTTTGTTCATTGATTTATATAAAGAATAAACTCTCAGTATAACCTTACTGTATCCTCATAGTCTGCACATTGCTCTTCATATACCTAAGAATAAATATATACAAGTACACACATTAAGCTCTGAGGAAGAACAATTTTTTATCAGATAAAATTCAGGAAAAGCTGGCAGACAGGGAGGCAGGCAAGCAAGCCTTCAAGCAAAGTGCCAAATTTACACAGCAGCTGTCGATAAATTACCTCGGCAATTAACGGCACAGTTTTTGTTGGTGTTCCCGCAAAGGGGAGCACTTTTTTCTAAGAATTTGAAACGAGGCATTGCTAAATTAACGCGAGCTACCGAGTTTAGCTCCAGCGAGCTAGCCAGCTAACGCAACACCTAGTTAGCCGTTGACGCTCTCTGCCCTGAACAATAACAGCAAGTTAACCTAATTTCTGATAATGATAAGCGATATCACTTCCACTGTAAGTATTACGTTCATCTTCTTGGCCTGAAATCTGATGTTAAAATTTGCACTATATGTGAAACATTTACATCTAAGAAGATAAGCCTGGAATCCAAATGATGATAAAAGTGACACCTTTCATATTTTACAACTTATTTTGACCAACGACCTAGCCTACATGCTGGTATAACCATGTTCAAAGTTGATTATAGAAAAACTGTGTTGAACATGAACAAGATTTTGGCTTTTGTGACACCTGACATTGATGTAAAATTGATTTGGTTCCATTGCTAAGGAATGCTGCAAAAAAAAGAACATGTTCAACAGGAAAAAAAATGGTAGACCTTCTCCATGTACTTCAAGGGCCTTTAACTCAGAAAATGTGTACAATATGAAGGTAAAATTTTGCATGGCTTCATTAATATACAAAAAAAATCTGTTGATTGTGAATTGAGCAGCACTGACTCTTCTATTTAATACCATTACTTATATGGTCTTAGACATCTCAAATACCACATCAGCACAAACACAAAAGCAGTATCAGCAGTTTTGCCATATATGCAAGTATGCAGAAACTAAATCCAGATCATAATTATTTAATGCACTGCCCGTCCAAAAATAATAAGTCACACACTCTAATATTTAGTTTGACCAACTTTAGCTTTGAAAACAGCACATTCACTGTGGCATCATTTCAATGAATTTCTAAAATGTCACAGCATTTATTTCTGTCCAGAGTTGCATTCATTTTTCACCAAGATCTTATATTGATGATGGGAGAGTCAGAGCACTGCGTGAAGTCTTCTCCAGTACATCCCAAAGATTCTCAGTGGGGCTGAGGTCTGGACTCTGTGGAGGACAATCCATGTGTGAAAAGAACGTCTCATGCTCCCTGAGCCACTCACTCACAGTGTGATCCCCATGAATCCTGGCATCGTCATCTTGGAACGTGCCCATGCCATCAGGGAAGATAAACTCCATTGATGGACAGACCTGGTCATTCTGTATATTCAGGTAGTCAGCTGACCTCATTTTTAGGGCACACAACTCTGCTGAACCTAACCCTAACCCCCACAGCCTGGTAGGCACTAGCTATGATGAGCGCATCACTTCATCTGCCTCTCTTACCCTGATGCTCCCATCACTTTGGAACAGGGTAATTCTGGACTCATCAGATCACATGACCGACCACATTTGTTCCTCAAAGATGATGGTTCACCGCTATCTTTCAGGTTTCAATAATGCGTTGGACGGCTCTTAACCTGATTTTAGTACTTTCAGAAATCTCCTTAGTTGTTTTCTTTGCTTGATACAGTCCAATATTTTCACCCTTCTGAAACAGATTAACATCCTTTCTATGACCACAGGATATGTCTTCCGACATGGTTTTTTAAGAAATAAGAAATTCCTCACTGCATCAGCTCGGGTTAAATAAGTTGTTGCAGCTGAAAGGTAATTATCCAGTGGAAGGCTCTAATCTATTTGCCTAGTTAAATCTAGGTGGTGACTTTTTTCGTACAGGCAGTGTATAAAATAAAAGAAAACTGTACAAATGTTGTCCAACACATAAACGTGAACGTTGCTTTTCACATTGTTGTCACTCAGTCTCTTCTTCTGCCATACAGTCACTTGATTTTATGGACCTGAAAGAAGTTACAATTAGTTCATCTGCATGTCATCATTCAACTGCCAGCTGTCAAAGTGGTGTCCAACAAACATTGTGGGCTACACAGACACAACTTCCTATGTATATGTCAAGATTTGCAGGTGCAATGACAATTAATATATAAGCTATTATATTTAATATTTTGTATACTCACTGCTCTTATTAAGACCTTCAAGCTGGTGTGACATTATTGTAGTCGTGGGCTGGTTCATCTGTAATAATAATGTTACATGAGTTTAGTTTAGTTGATTATAGGAAATATATTATGTGGCAGCTCTACATTCATCAAAGGTTATACCACTCCCAGAATTTCCAGAACGTCTGATTGTCTCATAGGCAGAAGCATCACCTACAGGTCAGTGAAAATCAAGACAATGTTATATTAGTTACGCACATGAGCTTTGGCTTGAAAAAAAAGGAAGAAGAAGAAGAAAAAAAAACAATCAAACCGGGTGTCGTATGACATTTTTGTGAAAATAAAATAGTAAAGGCTGACCGTGGAGAAGAGATGAGTAAGTCTGAGTTTCATTCTGGTTTACTGTTTGCAGTGCAGCTGAGGCTTGATTCATGTTCTGAGACGGAGAGAGTCTAAACCATAAAAAAATAAATAAGGATCATACAAAGTATTGTTGTAATGCTCAAAATATGTAAAAAGTGCTGTACCAACCTGTTACAATGTGGATCTGTTAAAAAACATAAAAAATGTTACATTTTTTGAATATTATATTTCAGTAAATTTTGATGAAAACTGATTGGCAAAGAAGTCACCCTTTATCTGTCTGCAGCAGCACAGCAGTAGAAGCACCAGGATCATAGTCAGGAAAACTCCACTAAACAGCCCAATGAGCAACGGGACTGTAAATGAGGAGCTTTCAGGACTGGAGCCTGCATGTATGAATTGACAATAAAACATACTTCCTTTATATGACAGTTTTTATGTCACCATGAGTTCCAAAAATCATCAGATAATGATAATGAGGACTCCTATCACTCAAACCCCAAAAGAGTGCACATATCTTGGGCACAGTGGGTAGCTCAACGAAACATATTAGTGTTAACTGATAAATGAGCACAAAGGTCAACTGAGTCCTAATGATAAATTGTTGCTACAATCTTGATGAAAACGCAATGGAATTAATAAACCTAATCCAATTCTCTAACTACAAACATAAAATCTACAGATACTGGTGGATGATAGTTGTGAAAACGTGTACTTAGGTTCACTCAACAGGACCACAGATTATGATATAATCAGATATATTTCTTCCTCAAATTTGAATGTGTAGAAAAAAACAGGCAACTGTTCTACAAATTTTCTCAAAGTACTTGTTACATCAAGCTTACATTTCAGACACCATTTTCTAAATCCAGATTTTATGATGAAAAAGTTTCAAACAAATAGATGGTCGAGCCAAAGACCTCTAATGATTTAAGATGGAATAAACCAAGCACAACCTATTTGATAACTGACAATTACTGTACAGACCATCCTGAAATCCCCAGGACAAACAATATGTTTGATGTTTTCACACTTTCTAATTCCCATGCTGAAAATTGTAACATTGATAAAATACACATAAAGGAATAACTTACTCTGTCCAGTGATGTTGACTGCGTTGCTGAATGCTGATCCAGACTCACACCAGTACACTACAGTACCGTACAGCATCAAATTAACATTACATGTTGATCCACTCATTGTTCCAAAGACAGAACAGTGGAGCAGGATGCCATCACCAGTGAGCATTCTCACTCTCCATTTAGTGGAGTTTCCCTCACAGCTCAGTGAAACAGATTTAGAGACAAAGTGCTGCACTGTGTCAGGATTCACTGTAAGAGACGCTGCTGAATGAAGATCTGAAACAATGAACAATGACAAAGGATCAAATTGTAGGACATATCATATTTAGTGATATTAAAATAGTGTGGAAATATTAATTTTCCTATGGAAAAATACATTAAACAAATACATCATGATGGAAACTTCTGAATTTAAATTAAAGACAAACATGTTTCAATTCAACACAACTATTTTACAACAAAATATAAAGCACTGCAACACTTTATATGAGAATATCTGTTTTTATAAAAACATTAAAACCCCAAAATAAGAAGTTCATTGGGTCACGACAATCTGTACAATTCTTCCTTTGTAGAAATATAAATGTATACAAAATTGGATACTGCTGAGTTCTAAGATTTGTTTGTCATGAAAAGGCTGCAAAACTCAAGCTGTAAAGAAAGAAAAAATGCAGTAAACAGACAATAAACTGACCTCCAGACCAGACAAACTTAGGTTCACTGTAATCAGTGTAATACTCTGGGTCTCCTCTTCCAGCTCTACATGTAAATCCTGCTGTCTGTGTCTGTCCATGAATAATGAAGGAATCTTGTTCAGTCCCGTTGATGCTACCAGGCAGCAGCTCATAACTGTAGGAGGTTCCTGATAGATCAGGAACAGCCTGATACCAGTAGAACCTCCATCCTGCAGACGGATGTTTACACTCACAGCTCAGAGTTACTGAAGTTCCAGGACTCAGCCATGATGGAGACACAGTGAGGACAGCTTTGGGTTTATCTGCTGGAAAGAGATTTTCCTATAGTTAGAACATGTTAGTATGTGTTGCTGGTTGATTACATGTTAGATCTTGCATGTTGATTTTATTTCTCTGCTGGCCTGCTGGGTCCAAAAATATGCAACAAATATTTAGTGGTATTATATACAAAACATCTTTTCACAGTTTCAGCTGAATAGCCATAACTGGTGAATTATGATGGGACTTACTGTCCAACAGTAAAATACTGAAGGGCTCACTCCAGTGTGCTGAAGATTTTTGTGTACTTTTCATGGTGTCTTTACACTTGTACTCTTCTAAATCTGTTCTAAGTCTCTATGCAGAAAATGTTTCATGTTCCCCAACAAGTGAATTCACAAAAACTACACTAATTTCTACGCTCATTTTGAAGACAAAACAAGTAAATGCAGTCGCATGAATTATTTCAGGAGCTTAAAAACATTAAGTGTGATTCTAGATCCTAACAATACCTGCAGACCATGTGAATGTGTCACTAACAGGCTTCTCAACATCCCCACCAGATTATTAAGACATGGGTTTATCTGACGGTTATTAAAACTGTATATCCTGTAAAATTAATGAGCTGCTTAGATGTATTCTGGCATGTCAAATAGTTTTAGTCTTATTTTTTCAGCTGCAATCCTGGCAGCGTACAGTCTCAGAGCAAGTAAAGAAAGATGAACAGAAAAACATAACTCGTGCTTGATGCATTTCTCACCCGTTCATGCATTCAGCCGACGGCTCCCCGGCTCCAGTTCCAGAGAGCCCCCACGCTAACACTCCGCCTTCTGTCTACATGGAGGCCATATTCCTGTCATCCACTCCCCAGAACCAGACCCCGAACCAGACCCAGATCTCGGTTCCCCAGAACCAGACACCGACACAGACCCAGACCTCCGTCTCCTAGAACCAGACCCCGAAATAGACCTATGCTCCCCAGAACCAGACACATACACAGACCCAGACCTCTGTTCTCCAGAACCAGACCTAGACCCCGATTCCACCAACGGAGGACTCGGCTGACACCCTGCCCTGGACCCAGGGCTCCTCCCTTGTAGTTCTCCTCTCCTGTTTAGAGAACAGCATATACTTTTACGCATTACGCGACCTGCATGACGAGTGGAGGAAAGACCCCAGGGAGGAGACAGTGGTCCGGGGTCTTAGATTAGCGGTTCAGCGACCTGGGTTGATCAGCTATCTACCTGACTACATTCAGGAGTTCCTGGACGCCCCCCTGTTTAACTTGACCGGCCCTTTAAGACTTACCCCTGGCAGCCAACAAGATCCGGATTCCCCGCTACAGGAAGAACCACCCGCCGAGAGACCCAGCCGCCATAGACACCGTGCCAGGAGGTGCCGTGGCCCCCCGGTTCCAGCTCCGGAGGGTTCGGGCACCTCCTCACTCTCTGATCTGGCCCAGACCTCCATGGACACTCTGGCGGAGGTGGTTGACGTCCCGTCTCCAGTCCCTGCAGTGGTTGACGTCCCACCTCCAGTCCCTGCGGGAGTCGACGCCCCGCCTCCAGTCCCTGCGGGGGTCGATGCCCCGCCTCCAGTCCCTGCGGGGGTCGACGCCCCACCTCCAGTCCCCGTGGGGGTCGACGCCCCGCCTCCAGTTCCCGTGGGGGTCGACGCCCCGCCTCCAGCCCCTGGGACCTCGGCAGCCTTAGAAAGGCTTAAGGGGCCCTCCTGCCGGAGCGGCCCCTCCTGTCTGTCCGGCCCCTGGGGCGCCCGCCGGAGCGGCCCATCCTGTCTGTCCGGCCCCAGGACCGCCTGCCAGAGCGGCCCCTCCTGCCGGAGCGGCCCCTCCTGTCTGTCCGGCCCCCGGGCCGCCCGCCGGAGCGGCCCATCCTGTCTGTCCGGCCCCCGGGCCGCCCGCCGGAGCGGCCCATCCTGTCTGTCCGGCCCCCCGGGCCGCCCGCCGGAGCGGGCCCTCCTGTCTCACCGGCCCCAGGACCATCCTCTGGAACGGCCCCTCCTATCTATCCAGCTCCTACCTGCCCAGTCCCCGCCGGAGCGGTTCCTCCTGGCCGTCCAGCCCCGGGACCGCCCTCCTGAGCGGTCCAGCCTGTCTGTCCAGCTTCCGGGCCGCCCTCCAATATGGCCCCTTCTGCCTGGCCAGCCCCAGTCTGTCAAGCCCCGGCCCGTCCGGCCCCAGCCTATCCTGCCTCAGCCTGTCCGGTCCCCAGGCCGTCCTCGGGGGTCGACCCTCCGGCGAGTCCAGCCCTCGGAAGCGGACCCTCTGGCCCGTCCGGCCTCGGCCTGTACTGCCTCCGGGCCGCCCCCCTGATCGGACCCTCCAGCTTGCCCAGCCTCTACCAGTCCGGTCCCCTGAGCAAACCCTCCGGCCCACTCATCCCCGGCCGGTCCAGCCTACAGTCTGTCCTCCGGAGCGGACCCTTCGGCCTATCCATCCCCAGCCAGTCTGGCCTACGGTTCGCCCTCCAGAGCAAACCCTCCGGCCCACTCATCCCCAGCCAGTCCAACCTACGGTCCGTCCTCCGGAGCGGACCCTCCGGCCTGTACCCGCTGTACCACTTCTACTATATATATACTTGCTTCCTGTGGTCTACTGGGCGCTGGGCTCTCTGCTCCTGGTTCCAGCTGCCGACGCCCTATGCACCATTTATGTTAGTTTCTTTTGTTAGTGCACTTTACAACACCTTGCACCACATCATTTCCACACAACCACATATACACTACTGATAGTACAGACAAGACACACCTCATGCTTCTAATTATCCTGTGTTTATTTTACTTGACAAGAAGTTACTTTGATTATTTTGGAAAAAATATTCCTCTCGTTGCTTTGTCATGGCCTTGGAGCCGGGTTATGACAGAGTGTCCCAGTCTGTTAATACCGCTGACATTTACTTTCAGAAAGTTTAGACTATAACACTATAGTCTTTCATCTTGTCACTGCCGGTGTTTTTACTCTATTCTGCCATCACATTTCCTACTATTTTTAAAACAGCCTTTTCCTTTATTCTACACACCAATAGACTTGAGACTTTAACTGAGCTCTGGCAGACCACTCAGTCAGCATCAACTTTTTCAGTCAATTTTGTCACATTCATGTTTGTCCTGTAATTTAATTACTGCCCACATTAATGAATCAGTTATATGCAGTACAAAATTATTTTAAAAGTACCTGTAAGCATCTTACTCTATCACCCAGTCACAAAACACATTCAGACCTAATTGAACAACAACTTAAGCCAACCTGACTGCTATTTTAAATATAGGGGAACTGAGGACAAAAAACAGGCTAACACTCAATAATATACCTGTGAAAACTCCAGATTGCAACTATGATAGCTTTTCTCTATTTTTTTTTTAACTTGCATTGGTCCACTTTAGGATAACATCAGCTAACTCATCTCAATAAACTCTCAAAACAGTTATAAAAAATTCCTATGGTTCACTTTAGCAATAAAAGTTTTATTGTTGTTCTCTTCTAACTACAGTACATTCTTAATCTAAGTGGTTCTGTGTGGGCCGTACATATAAAAGCGTTTGAAGACATAAAGGGACAGATCACAAATGGCACTTTTTGTATAAAACCCGGAACAGTGAATGAACATAGTGGCTGCTTTCTGGTCAAACTGTCAACTACTGACAATCGGGTACAAAATAATAGGATGCAAAGTCTTTGTAGAGTGCAATAACAATTGTGCTGTGAACTTTGACAGAACAAACAACAAACATGACTTACCTGATACTGACAAAGTGACGGCTTTACTCCACTCAGTTGAAGAATAGGAGTCATCTCTGAGTCTACCCCTACACATGTAGGCTCCACTGCTGGACTCTGAAACTCTAAATGTGACGTAGTTCTCATCTTTCCAGTCTACATTTAACCCAGGTCCTCTCCAGTCATACACCCACTTGGTGGTTTCACCTCCATGGACCTCACATGTCAGAGTGATTCTTTCACCTCTGAACATCTGAGTCCAGTCTGGTTGTCGTCTTAGAACAGCCTCATTGGAAACTGTTCTCAGAAACAACAGTTAGGGAAATGAAAAACAATATCAGAAGAGAAATTTTCAGTTTCACCACAGTTTTAACTGTCACCATCAAAATGTGCATTTTTTAAAAAATCTAAATGACTGAACTCACAGGTTATCTCAATGGTGACAGAATCACTTAGATCAGTGTAGTAATCTGGTTTTCCTCTTCTTCCTATGCACCGGTAGATTCCTCTTTGTGATACACTGATAACTCTGTTTTTTTCATCATTTGTTCTAACTGGATCCACCAGAACTTCAGAGGTTCTCTGAGTACGTCTGTACCACTGATATTTCCATCCAACAGAGTTCTGCACAGAGCAGGTCAGTGTCACACTGCCTCCTACTGGTATGGTTGTTGTTTCTGCTGTCAGTGTGGCCCTGGGTCTAGCTGTTATAAAAAGCAAACAAAAAAAAGTACATGCAGTGAAATTTTTCATGTGCAAAGTTCAGCTATGTTTTCTGTTATTTTAAACTGCTAAAAGGAATTAACGGAACAATTAAATATCACATTGGAACTTGAACTAAATATTTAAGTTGAATATTTGTATGTACCTCATGACAAGACAATGATGTAAAAACAGTCAGTGAAATGAGGAGTCAATTAACTTAGAAATTACCCCCAAAAATCTAAGTGAAATATTTAAATAGCAGGCTGTTCCACCTAGGGTGAATTTAATAACAACAACTCACAATCTGATTCGGTGTCTATTGACCCCACCTGCCTGCATGCATCTAACAATGTCTGGGCATAGTCATAAGGAGACAGAGGAAGGTTTGCTGTGGGATCTCTTCCCAGACCTGGATCAGGCCACCAGTGAGCTCCTGGACAGCCTGTAGGAACCCAGGGCCACTAACCCAGCATAAAGACCAACGATGACTATAAGGACTTCATCTCAATATCAAACAGTAATCAGGGTACCAATGGTTAGCACATAGAGGTTTCAGCAACACTCCAAGGATATGCCTGCCCAGACCATCACTGACCCACCAACAAACCAGTAATGCAGCATTACGTTGACCAGATCATCTCCAGACTCTTTCATCTCTGTCACATGCACTCAGTTTGAACCTGCTCTCATCTGTTTACACAACAGGGCGCTAACAACAAACTTGACAATTTTGGTGTTCTCTGGCAAATGGTAATCAAGTTAAATGGTGCTGAGCTGTGAGGTCTCACTAGAAGATGTCGGGGCCCTCATGAAATCTGTTTGACAGTTTGCTCTAAAACATGCACGAGTAGTCCTCTGGAGGTCATTTTGTAGGGTTCTGGCAGTGCACCTCCTGTTCTTCACAGAAAGCAGCAGATATCTGTCCTACTGATTGGTTGTTGCTCTTCTATGTCCTTGTCCAGCTCCTCCTGTCTATCTTCTTCATGCTCATAAGACTATGGTGAGAGAAAAAGCAAACCTTACACTTGTACACACAGATGTGCCATCCCAGAGGAGCTGGACTACTTGTGCAACTTCACTTGGCTTCAGGTATCTTCTCATAATACCAGCAGTTATAAGGGCACTCACAAAATGTAAAACGAGACAGAAAAATCAGTCAGGAAGTATACAGAAAGAAATGGTCTGTGACCACCACCTGCAAAACAATTCTGCTTTGGCGGTTGTCTTGCTGTTGCCTCTCCTGTTCAACTGTTGAAGAACTTGCGCTTTCTAACTGCACAGATGGATATCCAAGAAGCTTAGTTGAACTGATGTTTAAATGTGACAATATGGTTCTCCCTTAATTTCTTTGAGCATTACAGTTTGCATATTCTGTCTGCAACAGGTGTTACTGTACACCGAAGAACGTACATGAGTTAATTCGAGATAACAGCCCCAGCACAGTGTATTCTCTGATAAAACCTAGAAAAATACACTGGTTTTACAGAATTCTAAATAATTACACAATATAAATAATTCTGTGCACACTGTAGTACATAATTGGGATGTGTATACAAACAGATCATAAATTTGTGTTGTTGGTCATGTTAAAACATTAAGGACTCACCTGAAACAGTTAGAGAGACAGTGTTACTGTTCTTCGTATAATAGGAGCTCTTCCTGCGACCAACACACTGATAATCACCACTGTTGCGTGCAGACAGGGGTTCTAATGTGAAGCGTTCATGCATATTGTAGCGAACAAATTCTCGTCCATCCTTGTTGATCTTGTATTCCCAGTCTGCATCTTCTCCTTCATTCATGTCACATATGAAGGTCACAGACTCTCCAATAAAAAAAGTGGACCAGTTGGGGTCAGTCGTCAGCACAGCATCTAGAATCCAGTACAAACACATTTTTGCACAAATAGTACAAATGCAATGAAAACACACATTTATGATAGGTACAATCTGTTTAAATGTATATAATAAAAATTATAGGGGGGAAAAAGCAGGAGAAGGATGTAATTAAGAGTTAGACAGTATGAGGAGATTTATACTTTGTGAAAAATAAACACAAAGAGAAAACTGTTCAGTCACCTTGAGCTTGTCCATTGGAGAGGAGTGGAAAGAACACTGCAAGAAAAGGTAGAAACTTCAGACATTAACAGGAAACTCAAATATTTCATTGAAAAAAGACAATTTAGGTATTTAAGAATGTCAAAATATGACTGCATATAATATGTAAAATAGTCATCCACTCTCATCAGTCAAGTTAATAAAAACCACGAGTCTCCTCTATTTAGTATTGCAAAAAATGGAACAAATAACCAATACTGTTCTTATCTGTGTGATCTGAACAGAAAAGGCCAGTTATGTACTCACAGAAGAACCACAGCTCACAGGACAAAGCAGGACTCATCCTCGCGTTCAGCCCAAACACCTCAGAAATTCTAGTGTACAGAGTAAAGAACTGTGGGGACAAAAACAGAAGTTACATTTCATTTAAATTCTGGGTGTGAAGTTCTTTTCTGACTTCTTCAGCTCAATTCTGCTCCCTTCCTTTTACACAAAACTGCGTTTGACCACAGAATGATTTCACATTTCTACACTTCCTCTTGGGCACAAAGGAAACATCTTAGACTAATCCTCATGCAAAAGTTTTGTCTGTCATTAAATGAACTACAAAGTAAACAGACAGTATTTTTTCACATATACAGAACATGAGACCACTGAAGACAGGACAAGACATGAATCACTACATTTTAACTGTAAAACACGAGAACACTTTAGAAAGAGCATTATGGGAAGCATTTCAATGAATAACTGTGTAAAGGACTTCTGCATTTGAGCTTGAGTCAGATCTTTAAGTAAACAGTGTCTGACATCTAATTGGCTTTTCTTGTTCTGTTTTTGTGTATTTGTTAGGAGCATCACTACTTTCATTACAGCTACATGTATCCATAATAAACTCATCTGTAACACAAATTCTTTTGGAGCCCTAAAGTAACAGTTTTGAAAACATGCTTTTTTTTGTCTTTATATAAATGAGTTAAAACTGCTGCAGAAACAGTTTGAATTTCTCAAGATCGGTGATGAAATATTATTTTGCTTCCTGCCACAGATACCATCATCCTGTAGGCCAGTGATTCTCAGCCCTGTTCCTCAGGACCCCATGTCCTGCATGTTTTAGATGCTTCTCCTCTTCCAACACACCTGATTCAAATGATCAGCTCGTTATCAGGCTTCTGCAGAGGCTTGATGACGAGCTGATCATTTGAATCAGGTGTGTTGGAAGAGGAGAAGCATCTAAAACATGCAGGACATGGGGTCCTGAGGAACAGGGTTGAGAACCACTGCTGTAGGCTACTGCTGCCTTACAATAGGTCACTAATGCCTGATGCAACTGTAAAAGGTTGCTGACTAACAGTCCAGGTTTTGAAATATACAATGAATACATTTCTATATACAATTCAAAGTTTGCACAGACACAGATAAAACAGCGGTGTCAGACTCACCTACATCAGTTTTGAACAGCATGTACTTCAGTACACAACAGTAGAATTTACATCTGAAAATAAAGTCATTCCGCAGCCTACATCACAAAATTGTAGCTTCATTACTACAGTCCCTGACAAAAGTCTTGTCGCTTCTCTTAAGTTGTAGGAACAACAAATAACAACTGGACTTGTAGTTGATCAATTGGAATCAGAAATGGCTCATATGAATGACAAAACTCTCTAGATTATATTTATCATGCCAAAATAAAGTTTTGTATCATTCATTGAGTTTTATCATTTAATTAGGACAGAAAGGTCAGATTTTGCTTGGACAAAAGTCTTGTCGTATACAAAAATAATGTTGAAATTATACATATACCTTTTCTGAATACACAACTATGCTATAAAAACATCAGAACATTAAGGCATGGAGTCTTGCAAAAAAGAATTAATATTGTTTATGACTTCCAGAGCTTGGAGGACTGCATCCATACGTCTCATCAATGACTCAAATAACTTATTGATAAAGTCATCTTAAATGGCAAAGAAAACAGTCTTGCAAGGCTCCCAGAGTGCATCAAGATTCTTCAGTTTCATCTTCCAAGCCTTCTCCTTCAGCTTACCCCAGACATGCTCAATAATGTTCATGTCTGGTGACTGAGCTGACCAATCCTGGAGCTCCTGGAACTTCTTTGCTTTCAGGAACTTTGATGTGGAGGCTGAAGTATGAGAAGGAACGCCATTCTGCTGCAGAATTTGCCCTCTCTTATAGATTGGGATGTAATGGGCAGCAAGAATTTCTTGATACTTCAGGCTGTTGATGTTTCCATCCACTCTGCAGAGCTCTTGTACACCCCATACCGGATGTAACCCCAAACCATGATTTTTCTTTCACCAAACTTGACTGTTTTCTTGGTGAATCTTGGGTCAGTCCGGCTTCTGCAGGATTTGCGTTGATTGGGATGCAGTTCAATGGATGATTCATCAGAAAAATCAATCTTCTGCCACTTTTCATTGTCCATCCTTGCTGCAAGCTGTGGACCTTGACAAATGTAACACGATTTGTTGTTGTCTTTTGTCTAATGCTGGTTTCTGTGCACTAATTTGACCATGGAGAACACCGCATGAGAGAATTTGACAAACTGTTCTTGTAGATGCATAACAAATGCATAATACCGATTAAATAGTTAACGCAGCTGCAAAAGCAACATCACCTATGATACACACAGTTACATCAATTACAGGTACACTATACTTTTTTCGCGCAGTATCTCCTCCAAAAAGTAAGCTATACTTGCCGTTAGCTAGTCCTTTCTGTCAAACCAAGAAACGCAAAAGTTACGATTTTGTCTTTTTTCCCGTTGAGCTATTTGAACATCGTTTGGCCGACGTGATCCCAGTCTCTTAACTTTCAGCGTTTCCTCCAAAGACATTGAGGAAAATGGACAAGAAAGCAAATAATCCACCTCGTTCATGCTAACGCTCATCATAGCTTAACTTTGTCTCCCTCCTTCCTAACTCTGGCACAAATAGCAGCACCGCTGTGTCAACTCGCTGCTATTGGTCAAAAGTCAGTGGCCTTTGGGCTGACTGAAGTTAGCCCAAATGATCAGTAAATCACGGGGGCGGGACATGACACCTGTCAATCACTTACAAGAACGAAATGAATGAAAGCGGACTGTATCTGCTGGGGCTGTAAAAAATAAGCCCATTTAGAGATATTCTATGTTTTTCTTTTGACTGATTGATGCTGTTGCTACCTTTGGTTTCACCTAAACTTAAAACAATCTGTTGTAAGTTATTTTAAAAATAATTTTCTCATCTTTTTTGTGTTAGCTTGGGAGGGCTTTAGCCCATTTATACCAGCTGTCCTTGTCTATCAGTCCATTTTCACACCATTATTTCCAAACACGATACACACGAGATGTTTTCCCCTTGGGGATCAATAAAGTATTTCTGTTGTATTTTAATCTAAAATAATCTATGTCTGCTCCTAAATAGATTGCTGAAGCTAAAACTCACCATCAACTTAAACACTGTAAACTACTCTATGTTACACACTGGTAGACAGTATATTGGAGTAATTCATTCAAACAAATTGAACAGGAACTGATTCTGAAGGTTATAGACTCTCCAGTGTATAAAGGACCAGTTTAGCATCTAGAACCCAACACAAAACACACAATTACAAGAAAACATACTTGAAATGAGCTAAAATTCTTGAGTAAAGCCCGTGTATTTCTGTCACATCCTGACGTGTGTTGATGTTCGGACTAAGCTGATGTATGGACAGAAAATAAACCAAGCAACAGGATGTGACTGATAATGATCAGTGAGGTGCTAATTCAAATGAATTAAGCAGAAAAACAAGGAAGACTGTGTGATCACCTTCAACAGGTCCACAGAGGAGTGTGTTCTGTTCTGAGAGAAAAGAGGAAAACTTCCGATGTTATCGCACTGACACAAACTGTCAATATAATAACAAAAAAATGTATTATCAGATCCCACTTTACGATGTTATGGCTTATTAATAAAGTAAAAATGTATTGTTGCATCATTATTACAGCCTTAAACCAGCAGCTGAGGCCTGACTTAGATAAAAACTAGTAGAATTACTGATGATTAACAGACTCACAACTGTTCTGAGAAGTTCACCGTCATCAACTCAATAAGAATATTTTTAGTGAACCTAAATCTGCTGATGTTGCCACAGAAACTGGACACAAGACTGTCTTCTGTATAACTGAGTCACTTGTGTACTCACAGAACAACCCCAGGATGGAGAACAAAGCGTGTCCCATCCTCACGTCCAGCACTGACACTGTGTCACTCTGCTTCTGAAAAACACTCAGAATGTGGTGAGCTCAAGTTCCATCTCATGTCAGCATCAGCTCAAATATGTTCAGAAAATGGTGCAGTTCAATTCAACAAACAGCATTATGGCTTAACTCTTCTTGATATTTATTGGGATTAATGAGTCGATGTTACACTGTATTTATCTGCAACAAAAGCTAAATATCAGGATTCATTTGTAAAAAAAAATCCATGTTACAAACCTTTGATATGTCAAAATCATTAATGAGTTATTCAACAATATTATATATAACTACTTTACACCTTCGCTGTAGAAAACAGGAAGCAATGAAACCTTCAAGAAACCATTTGAGCTAAACAAGTCAATTCAGGACCTGTCAGCATGAGTGAGTGAAACCATTTCCTCTTAGTGTGGACAGTATGACTGTAAATTTAGACACAGTCTCCGTCACACTGAGTGTTCACACACAGTAGACTCATCCTCCACCAAAACCAATGATCTCATTTGAAATTTCAAAGAAAGTGGTCCAGATACACATTAAAATTTAATTAGTTTTTGTTTCCAAATGCTTCTCCTTTCTGCCAAGAACAATGAAATCAAACCTGCTAGTTTTTACATCATCTTTCTGACAAACAGCAATGATCACAAACCTCCACCTACTTCCTCATTTCCTCCAGATGATGAAAATGTAGATGATCCTATTTCACACTGAGTACAACCATAATAAGACACACAGAGAGAACATCTTTAAAACTGGTGTAGAAATGTCTCCAATAGGCTGAACATTGAAACACATCATCTATTAAATGATAAAATAGACAAACCAGAATGACTTCAAAACATCCATGAGCCACAACATTCAATCCACTCTCAGGCAAAGTGAGCAGCATTGATCATCTCATTACAATGTTCTGCTGGAAACTTTGGCTTCTGGATTCAAGTGGATGTTACTTAAATATTGACACAGACCAAGTGTGGCCAGAAATTTGTGCCAATAGAAACTGAATTTCAATTACTTTTTACAGTTTCACAGCAGCTAAACTCAATTTCAAAATATTACATTTAGTTTCAAGTTCATTGGAATTCACTTTCAATTTATTTATTAACATTTTTATTAGTGATTAAAGTTCAGAAGCTTAAATCATGAGATTCAAATTTAGTTTATTACAGTTGCTTAAGTTGAGAAATTCAAATATAAAAACACAAAGTTGTGCCCATTAACACACTCAATGAATCCAACCAAACCCAAAACCTGCTCAACAAGTGATCCAGGAACAAATCAAGACCTTTCTGTGTGAAGACAATCACATTTAACACACAATTACATCACTATTATACACACATTAACAGCCTGTGGTATGAAAAACAAGACTATTCATGCATTAAATTGTGAAAACACCAAAGCTTTTATGAATAAAGATTACATTTAATGTATTCACAGGAACAAAATATTCATCAAATCTATCAGTTCATTGTAAATAAAGAAAATTGAAAATGCTCTGATCATCTAACAGGAAATGATGTTTGACATGAAAAACACGCCGACTTTAAAGTCACACTTTAAACTTAATAACTGCAAACTGTTGCTCTGTGGAATAAATGACCACACAATGGGAATATTTACATTATAAACAGCAGATTAAGTTCATATTCATCTCTAAAATGTTGATATTTTGTGATTTATCTGCTGTTTTACTGGATGTAGTTTCCATTTTGTCCTCCACTCCAGTAGATTTGGAGATACACAACTCTTTATTGGTCTGGAAGAAAACCAAAGAATGACAAAATGCTGTTACTCAACAACTAAAGGCCACTTATGTCAATAGAGAGACAAATCCTACTAGAAATGTTATTTTATCACGATACAATTACCTGCAGCTCTTCCTGGTTTCACTTCAGAATAAACTGTTTCTTCAGCTGCTGATTGTCCTGTGAAGAAAGTCAACTGGTTTAAAATGCACTTTTCTTCAGGAAAACGGAAAATAAACAGAAGAAAACATATGATGATGTTAGTTGGAGGAGGTTACAGTGACAGTTTATACAAGCTTAAGACCAACCTGTTCCAACAATTAGAGCTGCAGGTGGATTTTAACTGGACTTACCTTTGTCTCTCTTGGCTTTACCTTTCTTGTGGGGAGAACCTGAGCGTACGTCAGACTGTCATCTGAAACAAAAGTGAGTTTAGAAATGTATAAATATGTTTTCCGTTGTTTTCATCCTCCATTTACTGATCATGTCCTCTGAGTGGATGCTGGTAAACACATTATGTAAGTGCTTATTCTTATGTGCAAAATGTCCAAAGAAATCTATGTGATTAACCAACAGGCAGGAAGTTATTTCAAAAAGGTAAAGTAAATAGAGTAAATACTTTATCAAGTCTGCTTTGAGAATTTGGTCAAAAGCAGGAACTATAATAAACAAATGAAGTGTACTTGATCAATAACATTTTTAGCAATATGAGAAGTTTTTTCATATCTGTAAAGTCAAAACAAAAAATATTTTCAACACAGTGGGTAGATTTTACCATTTCACCAGTAATTCTTCTTAGTTTTAGTCAAAAACGACACCGACAGGCAGAATGAAACACACAAAAACTGTTTTTGTAACAGACCGACCTGTAGATGATTGTTTCTTCACAACAGCATAAACTGCACTCTCCTCTGGTTTCTTTTTCTGCCCTGTGAGATTTAAAAAAATAAAATAAAAATCAGTGACAGAAAATCCATTTTCCTGCACTTTACTCAGATTCTACTGGTCTATAAAAGCATCTCTAGTTTCTATTGTATGTGGATCTTACTGCATAAAACACTGACCTTTCTTTGCCACCTTTTTAAGCTCAGTCGCAGAATATGTGACATCTGAGGGTTCATCTGAAATAGTCACATTTTTTAATTTACAGACTGTCAGTAAATCATTTACAACGACTTCAATCATGTCATTCTGGTGTTTCTAATTGACTGGACCATAATCCCATAAAGAACTGCTTCAGCTCACGCATATCTTTCATTCCACAACAAATCCATTGGATTCAATACTGAGCTCTGACTGCTACGAGTTCAAATGTTGGTCATTCAGATCAAACTGTCTCCATTTTAAACATCTATGTATAATCCCAGAAGTCCACCTCCTCCTTCCTGCCACCGTATAAACTCTACCTTTATCAGCGTCTTTGACTGATTCATAGAGACAAGCATCACCTACAGAGAAAAACCAAACCAAGGTTGGATTAATGAATCTAATTCCATCGTCTTCCAATCAGCTGACAGGAAGTAGAAATGTTACAGTTAAAGACATGTCAGAGAAAAGTCAGAGATGAGGCTGACCGTTGACAGGAAAGACACATTCATTGTTCAGAGCTTCATCCTGGTTGATGGTGTCGTCTGCAGCACAGCGCTGATTTGTGCTCTGAGACCTGATGAGGACAGAACATTTAGGAATTACAGCAGATTGGACAGGAAACACAGGATGTAATTCTAATGTGTTGAAAACAAGCAAAGTGGAACATTTTACCAACCTGATGAAGCATGAATCTGTGAAAAAGAAAGAGGCTGTTAACATGTTTACTGAATTTCAAATTGTTCTTCTGCTACTACTGTATATCTGAAGAAATCAGAAAACATCTGTGATTTTGAATTGATCAGAAAACTTCTCACCCTTTGACTGTTTGTAGCAACAAAGCATCAGAAGAATCATCAGTAAAACTCCACAAACCAGCCTGGTGATCAGCAGAGCAGGAAATGAAGAGTTTTCAGAACTGGACTCTGAAATAATAAAAAAAATTATAATGTGCAGAATCATCAATTTACACATTTTGAAACAACCCTTGATACAAAAACTAATAATAGAAACGGAAATGTTTACACACTTGTCACTGCCATCCAACTCTGAGCTGATTCTTTTCCTGAATATTGACACTTGTAGAAACCTTCATCTGACTTTGACACTGCAGAGATGTTCATCTCTCCTCTGGAATCATTTTGGATGAGTTTGTCGTCTTTATAGAAAAACACATTAGAAAGAACATTTTGTGTCTTCAACCTGCAGCCAAGAGTAACAGAATCTCCCTCAGTCACAGGATGGACAGGGCTCACCAGGATAACACCATCATCATCTGTAACACAAACATGAAGATTCATTTAGTGGTCAGCTGGTGTCATCTGATGGACAATTATTAGGAAACATCTCACAGGTTTTCTATTTTATCTTACATAGTGTCTAAAATGTACTTTTCAATCATGAATACCACAGAAATCTAAACCCAGCAACAAACAAGGAGGTCATTCCACAGGTATTCAGTAGGTAGTTTTACTTATTAATATTTGAAGTTGTCTGAATGACATCTCACTGCATTGTTTTTTTTCATCATGACATTGACTCCAGATCTGTAATATTGATTGCATATTTCATAACTTCAGTATGAAGTTGTATCAGAAAAAAACTTAAATATTGCTGATGTCTCAAATTGAAATGAAAGAATTCTGAAGTGTCAACATGGTTATCAGTTATGACATTTTCACAAAAACCTTCATTTTTTTTGACCAAGTATTTCATATTCTAAAGTATTCCATATTTGTTTGGTATGTTTTCACATCAAAGTACACATTTTTCAGAAAATATCTCCAGTTGACATCTGTACTATCGTTTTTTCCAATGCGTGTTCAAAGATGGGACTTCTCATGATAGCTTCAAGATTTTTTCATTTTTCAAGTCACACAAAATCAGACTAAATGAAACGGTAAAAACTAACTTCAATTTTCAGGTTTTTATGCTTGAAAGTTTGAGATGTTTTCCTTCAAACATTTCCTCAGATTTGAATAAGTGAAAAACAGGAAACTGTTTTCCTACAAATGATCTCAAAGTACTTAGAATAGAATAGATAACATCACTGTCTGTTCCAAGGAACAAACACAAATTTGTTTCTTATTATACCAAGATGAAATTTCAGACACCATTTTAAAAATCAGGCTTTATGATGAAAAAGTTTCAAATAAAGGAGAGGGTCGAGCCAAAGACCTCTAATGATTTCAGATGGAATAAACCAAGCACAACTTATTTGATAACTGACATAATTACTGTACAGACCACCCTTAAATCCACAAAACATAGAATATGTTTGACTATTTCATTCTTTATAATCCCCACACTGGAACATTGAAATAATAGATACAGAACATATTGTGACTTACACTGTCCAGTGATGTTGACTGCGTTGCTGAATGCTGATCCAGACTCACACCAGTACACTACAGTACCGTAATGAATCCTATTAACATTACATGTTGATCCACTCATTGTTCCCCAGATAGAACATTGACTGGTGAAGCCATCATCAGTAAACCTGCTCACTCTCCATTTAGTGGAGTTTCCCTCACAGCTCAGTGAAACAGATTTAGAGACAAAGTGCTGCACTGTGTCAGGATTCACTGTAAGAGACGCTGCTGAATGAAGATCTGAAAAACAAACAATGAAAAAGGATTCAGTGACATTAAAACATGATTGAAATAATCATTGTCCTTCAGAGTAGGAAATTAAGCAAATACATCATGATGGAAACTTCTGAATTTAAATTAAAGACAAACATGTAAATTCTACACAATTATTGAAAAATAAAGCATTACAACACTATATATGAGAATATCTGTTTAAAAACAACAACATTAAAACCCCAAAAACTGAGAATGAGAAGTTCCTTGGGTTACAATAATCAATACTTTTGTTCCATTATGGAGATATAAATGCACACAATCAGTTAAAAATGAAATACCGTTGAGTTCTAAGATTTGTTTCTCATGAACAGACTGCAAAGACCAAACTGAACAAGAAGAGAAAGAATGCAATAAACAAACAAATAAACTGACCTCCAGACCAGACAAACTTAGGTTCACTGTAATCAGTGTAATACTCTGGGTCTCCTCTTCCAGCTCTACATGTAAATCCTGCTGTCTGTGTCTGTCCATGAATAATGAAGGAATCTTGTTCAGTCCCGTTGATGCTACCAGGCAGCAGCTCATAACTGTAGGAGGTTCCTGATAGATCAGGAACAGCCTGATACCAGTAGAACCTCCATCCTGCAGACGGATGTTTAAACTCACAGCTCAGAGTTACTGAAGCTCCAGGACTCAGCCATGATGGAGACACAGTGAGGACAGCTTTGGGTTTATCTGTTGGAAAGAGATTTTCCTCCACTTAAAACATGTTACTGTGTGTTGCTGATAGATTACATGTAACAGTTGGATCCTGCATATTGATTTTTTTTAAATCCGTGTCAGCCTGCTATGTCTAAATATATGCAACAAATATTTGAGATTATTGACTCCATCCAGAAAGATCCCAGGCTGGGATTTGAACCTGGGATCTTCTTGCTGCAAGGTGAAAGTGCTAACCACTACTGCGCTGTGCAGCCCCAATCCAGCTTCAATGTCCTTTTAAATGTAGGAGACTTTCAGAATAAATATGGTTAACACTCAATAATATACCTGTGAAAACTCAAGATTACAACTATACTAGTTTCTTTTGTAAAACTTACATTGGTTCACTTCAGATTAACATCAGTTAACTCATTGTCTGACTAAAGATGTAAAATCATCACAGAATCAAAGAACTTTGAGACAACAAACAACAAACATGACTTACCTGATACTGACAAAGTGACGGCTTTACTCCACTCAGTTGAAGAATAGGAGTCATCTCTGAGTTTACCCCTACACATGTAGGCTCCACTGCTGGACTCAGAAACACGAAATGTCTGGTGATTATCATCTGTGGAGTGTATATTTAACCCAGGTCCTCTCCAGTCATACACCCACTTGGTGTTTTCACCTCCATGGACCTCACATGTCAGAGTGATTCTTTCACCTCTGAACATCTGAGTCCAGTCTGGTTGTCGTCTTAGAACAGCCTCAATGGAAACTGTTTTCACATACAAACAGTTAGGAAAATGAAAACACAATATCAGAAGAGAAATGTTCAGTTTCAGCACAGTTTTAACTGTCAACATCAAAATGTGATTTTTTTTAAATTTTAAATCAAAATGACTGAACTCACAGGTTATCCTAATGGTGACCCCATCACTTAGATAAGTGTAGTAATCTGGTTTTCCTCTTGTTCCTCCACACTGGTAGATTCCTCCTTGTGATACACTGATAACTCTGTTTTCTTCATCATTTGTTCTAACTGGATCCTCCAGAACTTCAGAGGTTCTCTGAGTACGTCTGTACCACTCATATTTCCATCCAACAGAGTTCTGCACAGAGCAGGTCAGTGTCACACTGCCTCCTACTGGTATGGTTGTTGTTTCTGCTGTCAGTGTGGCCCTGGGTTTAGCTGTAATAAAAAGCAAACAAATAAAAACAACAACATGCAATTATTCTCATTGAAACTGATCAAAAGTTTTTAGGGAAAATACATTTTTAGGTATGTTTTCTTTTCACATTAGTTCTAAATTTTATATATTTCTAACTTTATGTATTTCTAACAGGTTGATCAGAACCAGTACTGAAGAAGAACCCATCATATCAGAAGTGTTTGTGGAGGACACACACACGATACACAAACACCCTCCTTCTCTGACACTGCAATTAAAAGACACAAAGATTCTGTCCAAAGAACACAAAGTTGATGCGTTAGAAGCAAGAAAAATGGGCAAGTGTAAGGATTGAAGTGAGTTTGATAAGGACCAAATTGTGATGGATGGACAACTGGAACAGAGCAAAAAACTGCAGTTCTTGTGGGGTGTTCCCGGTCTGCAGTGCTCAGTTTCTGTTTCTGCTGTTTGGCCGTGTTAAATGATAGCAAGTAAAGAACAAATATAAAAAGAACTTAAATCAATGAGTAAGCTCTTCTAAGTGCTAAATTTGTGTCTGTTTTAGGATTGTATCACTCGACAAATGCAGTGAAATAGCTTTGAAATTACTCACAGCTCCATAAATTCTTATGTTCCCCTCTGACTATCTGCATACAGAGCTCCTCTGGAACTTTTAGTAATGCTGATGGTCTTTTTGAAGAAAACAGACTGGTCAGTTCACACTGCTTTTACGTTCCTGACCTCTTATCTCCAACAGAACTCGCTCCGCAGCAGGTCAGGTGTTCAGCATCAGTTATCAAGGAGACGTACACCAGTAAGAAGTGAGCCACCATCGTAGTTCTACAAACCCAGAATTCAACTGGAAATTAAGTCAATAATCTCAAATCCTGCTTCGTAGTACAGGACTGTGAACTTACTCCTCTTCAGTTTACAAATAACACACAAGACCAACAGCATAGTTACAACCATGTGCTTTGACCACAACATAGTGTCCCAGTGTGTTGACTCGGCTGCCATTTACTTTCAGAAAATCTTTCTTCCAACAATACCGTCTCATCTCGTCACTGCCTCTGTTTTTACTCTACTCCATCACATTTCCTACTATTTTTAAACCAGCATTTTCCTTTATTCTGAGACTTTAACTGAGCTGTGGCAGACCACTCAGTCAGCATCAACAGTGTTCAGGAATTAATTCTCTATGTATATTATGATTGTCCTGTAAAATACTTCTCTCATCACTGTCCACACTAATGAATCTACATAATAGTATTCTGTATACACAGTAGTTGCTCTACCCAATATGCCGTACAACGTCTCTTTAAAAGTACCTGTAAATATCTTACTCTATCACCCAGTAGTCACAAAACACATTCAGTCCTAATTGGACAACAGCTCAAGCCAGCTTCATCCATCCATTCTCTATACACCGCTTTATCCTCACTAGGGTCATGGGGGGTGCTGGAGTCTGTCCCAGCTGACTCGGGCGAAGGCAGGGGACACCCTGGACAGGTCGCCAGTCTGTCGCAGGGCTACATATACAGACACACAATCACACTCACATTCACATCTACGGACAATTTAGAGTAACCAATTAACCTCAGCATATTTTTGGACTGTGGGAGGAAGCCGGAGTACCCGGAGAAAACCCACGCATGCACAGGGAGAACATGCAAACTCCATGCAGAAAGATCCCAGGTACAACTATATTAGTTTCTTTTGTAAAACTTACATTGGTTCACTTCAGATTAACATCAGTTAACTCATTGTCTGACTAAAGATGTAAAATCATCACAGAATCAAAGAACTTTGAGACAACAAACAACAAACATGACTTACATGATACTGACAAAGTGACGGCTTTACTCCACTCAGTTGAAGAATAGGAGTCATCTCTGAGTTTACCCCTACACATGTAGTCTCCACTGCTGGACTTAAAAACAATCAATGTCTTGTGATTATCATCTGTCCAGCGTACATTTAACCCAGGTCCTCTCCACTCATACACCCACTTGGTGTTTTCACCTCCATGGACCTCACATGTCAGAGTGATTCTTTCATCTCTGAACATCTGAGTCCAGTCTGGTTGTCGTCTTAGAACAGCCTCATTAGAAACTGTTTTCAGTTGGGAACAGTTAAGGGAATAAAAAACACAATATCAGCAGAAAAATTTTAAGATTTTCGCTTCATCACATTTCTAATTTCAATGATCAAAGTGTGTATTTTTCAATCAAAATGACTGAACTCACGGTTTATCTCAATGGTGACAGAATCACTTAGAACAGTGTAGTAATCTGATTTCCTTCTTTTTCCTCTGCACTGGTAGATTCCTCCTTGTGATACACTGATAACTCTGTTTTCTTCATCATTTGTTCTAACTGGATCCATTAGAACTTCAGAGGTTCTCTGAGTACGTCTGATCCACTTATATTTCCATCCAACAGAGTTCAGCACAGAGCAGGTCAGTGTCACACTGCCTCCTACTGGTATGGTTGTTGTTTCTGCTGTCAGTGTGGCCCTGGGTTTAGCTGTAATAAAAATCAAACAAATAAAAACAACAACATGCAATAATTCTCATTGAAACTGATCAAAAGTTTTTAGGGAAAATACATTTTTAGGTATGTTTTCTTTTCACATTAGCTCTAAATTATTTCTTCTTAGAGTCTAAAATCAAGAATGTAATGCTGTACTTTACAATAATTCAAAACTGTATTACATACTTGAAATGAGTACATAAACAGGAATCATAAATTTGTGCTGTTGGTCATGTTGATAAAACATGAAGGACTCACCTGAAACAGTTAGAGAGACAGTGTTACTGCTCTTGGTAGAATATGACCACCTCCTATGACCAACACACTGATAATCACCACTGTCATCTGCAGACAGAGGTCCTACTGTGTAGCGTTTGAATGTGTTGTAGTAAATATAATCTCGTCCATCCTTGTTGATCTTGTATTCCCAGTCAGCATCGTCTCCTTCCTTCATGTCACATATGAAGGTCACAGACTCTCCAGTATAAAAGTGGACCAGTTGGGGTCAGTCGTCAGCACAGCATCTGGAACTGAACACAAACATGGACTGACAAACTACTTTAGTTTGACTCTACAATATGTGTGGACACATTGATTAAAATAATGAAGACAGCTAAAGACTCATCCTCAGTGAATGAAATGAATGAAGACAAAGTAAACAGAGCCGTTACCTTGAGCATGTCCACAGTAGAGGAGTGTATTCAGCACTAAAATAAAGATTGAAACTTCAGACATTATTAAAATGAAACAACTGGGGATCTATGACTGACATCCACAGTGGAATATGAAACAGTTGAATGTATAAAATCTGTTAAATGATCACTGTGATGAACCAATAATATGTTTCTGTGATGATTTAACTCAGTTCTCTGACTCTACATCAAAATATCTCATTTTCTATAATTCTGTCAACAAGAGTGAAGCAAAAGAGTTGGTAAAAAGTATCTGGTACTCACAGTGTAACAACAGCACAGACAGCAAAGTGTGTCCCATCTTCAAATCCAGCACTGACGCTTTGACACTTGTTCTGTCTGAGAAATACGTCCACTTTGGACCAACTGGAAACTTGAAGAGACACAGTAAACCGTGACAAACAGACAAGTTTCATGTCAGGGTGGCGTCAGAAGTTTTCTGAAGAAATCTTTTTCCGTTTGATCAGTCCACAACCACTTCCGTCTCTCTCTAAAAAAACCCCACAAAAAACAACTCACACCACTGTTGGTTCGACCACAGAACATTTAGACAAGGTGATACTTTCATTCCAGCTTCTGCAAATACAAATAAGTTGACATTTGCTTTTTAAATACAAAATAATACAATAAAACAAATACTAAAGGAGAAACAACTTTGATCAGCTAGGATTAAATATTCTAAGTGTCTATTTTCATCCATCACATCACACATTGTATTTATTTCTGCATGTTATACTGAACATCCCCAGTGCACCTACACTTCCTGCATGGTCAACAAGTTTGTAAGGCAACAGCAAATTTCTGCATTAGTGTGCAAATGTTAAGGGACTTCTCAACCAAATAAAGTGGGTACGGAAAGTATTCAGACCCCTTGAAATTTTCCTCTGTCATTGCAGCCATTTGCCAAAATCAAAAAAGTTCATTTTATGTCTCATTAATGTACACTCAGCACCCCATCTTAATAGAAAAAACAGAAATGTAGAAATTTTTGAAAATTTATTAACAAAGAAAAACTGAAATATCACATGGTCATAATTATTCAGACCCTTTGCAGCGACATTCATATTTAACTCACATGCTGTCATTTCTTCTGATTCTCCTCGAGATGATTCTGCTTCTTTATTGGAGTCCAGCTGTGTTTAATTAAACTGATTGGACTTGATTAGGAAAGGCACACACCTGTTTATATAAGCATAGGCGTCAGTTTAGGGGGGGACGGTGCGGACTTGTCCCCTCCACTTTTTGTCAGGGGTCATTTTGTCTCCAACACATTCAAATTCTTCACATGTAAGCCGTTGTAAACCCAGTTATTTTCAGTAGTATAGAAAATCCCGACACTCCTGAATGCACCATCCGCACTCGGCCGAGAGTTGCACAGACATGCAGCACACCTTCGTGAGGTCAAAAAAAAAAACGCGCAGATGCTAAATTTGCGCCCGTGCCAAGTGGAAGCTCCGACTAGAGGCGTCCAGGGGCAAAATTTCGGCCCGGGAGAATTAGTACTATAGTGGCCCACAGACTCCTTCATCTGCATGCACCAATAGCTTAGCAGGTTGCGCCTCCGCCTGTGGTACGGAGGTTTGAGTTTGAGCCCAGTTTGTGGCATTTTGCCGCCGTTCTTGTGGTCTCCGTCCCCCCCACTTTTAAAAACAAACTGACGCCCTTGTATATAAGAACACACGGTATTTATCCACAACAAAAGCTGAACATCAGGATTCATTTGTAAAAACAAATCCATGTTACAAACCTTTGATATGTAAAAATTACTAACAAATTATTAAACCATATTTAGCTTTTCAAAACTTAAAGTGTAGAAAACTACTTCACACCTTTGCTGTAGAAAACAGGAAGCAACGAAACCTTAAAGAAACCATTTGTCTGAGCTAAACAAGTCAATTCAGGACCTGTCAGCATGAGTGAGTGAAACCATTTCCTCTGTGTGTGGACAGTATGACTGTAAATTTAGACACAGTCTCTGTGACACTGAGTGTTCACACACAGTAGACTCATCCTCCACCAAAACCAATGATCTCATTTGCACTCAAAGAAGACAGTCCAGATACACAGTAAAATATTTTTAGTTTTTCTGTTTCCAAATGCTTCTTTCTACCAAGAACAATGAAATCAAACCTGCTAGTTTTTACATCATCTTTCTGACAAACAGCAATGATCACAAACCTCCACCTACTTCCTCATTTCCTCCAGATGATGAAAATGTAGATGATCCTATTTCACACTGAGTACAACCATAATAAGACACAGAGAGAACATCTTTAAAACTGGTGTAGAAATGTCTCCAATAAGCTGAACACTGAAACACATCATCCATTAAATGATAAAATAGACAAACTTTTTGTCATTCTGGTGTTCCTGTGATCTGCATTTGTCAATTAGACTAAATTACACAGCAGCAGAAAATGACTTCAAAACACATCCATGAGCCACAACATGATGGGAAGGATTCTAATTCAGTTTCTAAAAGCACAAGGTTGTTTTCACTGTAGCGGACATTTTGACCAGGGTGTTCAGAGGGATGAAGATCAGCTAAAGGACTCAAAGGAACTGATAGTGACCAAAGACTGTGTGTTGTGATGCTGCAGCTATAAAAACATGTTTTGTTCCAGGAGAAATGAATACAAACGTGTTCTAAGAAAGGTGGGCTGTTCAACGTTCCAACTAGAAAAAATACATCCATTGTGGTCAAGTCAACTGATTATTTATTTAATATTCAGCAGAAAAATACTTAGATAAAATAAAAAGGCTGCACATACAGTGTAAAAAGAAAGACATTGTATTAATACAACTCATCACTGAGCACATAAGACTTCTCACTGAAACAAGTACCAATCTATAAAACTGACACTGGTGATAACGTTCTTACTTCTGTTCATAAAATCTCTTAACATGATGCTACATAACAAACATTTACCCAATAACAGTGAGAGCAGGAATAATAAGGTTAACGTAAACAGGTTTGTCACAAATATTTAACTGTGTGAACAAGAAATTCAGACATGTTTAATAAACCTGGTGACAACAAACCAACCTGCTTAACATCATTACTGACATGAAAAACACTTCTATGGTCCTACACCTTCTAACCTTTACATGACAACAAGATTACAACTACATGTACAGAACAAGGATAAGGATAAAAGCAGGATTAGCACTGTTGCTATTTATGTCACAGCTAAACACAGATCAGAATTCTTTAACATGATCCAAAACAAAACTGAACAAAATCCTGTTTGATGTTGGGATGGCAGAAGTTGGAGGAAAATTGTTAAACATGTTTGAACTTGAGCACTGTTTTTTTTTAATGTTGTTGTCCATGAATCTCTTGTTTTGTTGATGATGCATTTCTTTTTAGGGATCTGAAACAAATCACAACAAAAACAACTCAGAAATGGAAAATGAAAGACATAATAGTGGTGAAGATGTAAGAATAATCTCACCTTCTGCAGTACTTGATTTTTTAGACAAAATATTATCAAAAAGTACAGAATTTGTGAGAGAATTCTACAGTTAAACTTGAGTTACCATCATCTTTTTCTTTCTCACATTTGAAATCTTCTAAAGAGATGAGCGCAAATTTATCATTTTGCTACAGCAGCAAGAGAATGAGTGGAATTCTACACGTTCTGGACCAAACCAATTTCGTTTTGTGCTTGCTATGTCTCATTTTGTCCACCAGATGGCAGCTTGTTGTTTGTGAGTTATCTTTAGAAAATTAAAGTTTCATTGAAAATGCATTTTTTGTGACATAATCTTCATATATGCTGAGTTTTATTATATGGGTTTTGTTAACAAATGCAATTTTACCTGCTTTATGTGTACATTTCTGGTGTTTGTGGAGTTAATGGTTCAGTTTTATATTGCCATGATTTTATTTTGAAAACTACCGTTTGCTTCCTGTCTGTATTGTTTTGCCGGGAATTCACTACGGATGAATGAGCTAACATAAAGCCATAAAAGTTCAAGCTAAACTACGGTATAAGGCATCAGACATTGAATGTATATGTTTTGCAACCCCCCGAAGAGGCACAAGGTTCGTGTGTGTATGTGTTATGTTTATGATTGGAACGTTATAGATGATCAATATGTCAGAAAACTGTGCTAGCCATTTGCTCATGTGTTAGTGAACTTATAGTGTTGCTAAGTTTGAGAGCGCACTGTGATTCAATATAGAAGAGTTGTGAGACTGAAATGTGATTGCTTTGTTTCTCTTTATTTTGTCAGTTCTCACGGTTCATGGAATTGCTTGTGAAAAGGCAATAAATTTAAAACCATCAGTCGAGTCTCTCACCATCTTTCGGAGGGTATGCTACACCTTCTTTATCTAAAAACAGCCAAACTGTGAAACAAACTACTTTTAAATTTTGTTAAAGTGTGTAAATCATGAGACGTTTGGTAATTTTGACAATGCAGAAAACAAAGTGAATGGGCAAGTCTTTCTTTTTTAAAGGCATAAAAAAATGTCAAACTATATTTTCCCATTCCTGTCTAGGCCACTCACATGCAACCTGATTTTCTGTGTTCTTCTTCATCATTACCAAATGAGAGGACAGTCAACCACTTCTTAGGGGTGAAACCTTTTGTGGTGGGCTCTGTTTCGAATCGTGCAGTCATTTGTAGCAGAGCAATGCTAGAATAGAGATTCTTTACTATTCTTTGTCTCACACACACAAACCTATTTATATTTACACATTGCTAGTTGAAATAACAGTTACTAAATTACAATGTTTGATGCTTTGTGCACTCACTGACCTTCACAACCTTCAGGCTGGTGGGAAGATGTGACATTAATATATTCACTGGCTGCTCCACCTGAAATAATAACGTTGAATGAATTCAGATGAGTCACTTTTAATATAATCTATCATAACTCCACATTAATCAAAGGTTATACTGTACCACTGTCAGTGTTTCCAGAGCCTCTGATTGATTCATAGACAGCAGCATCACCTACAGGTCAGAGAAAATCAATGTCAAATTAGTCCCAAGAGCTTTTGGTTTGATAAAAGAAAAGAATCAAACTGGGTAATAGAAATAATAGTGAGAACAATAATAGGAAAGGCTGACCATAGAGGAGAGAGGAGTAAACTTGAGTTTCATTCTGGCTCTCTGGTTGATGCACAGCAGAGCTTTGATTGACGTACAGAGACTGAGAGAGCCTGGTGCATGAAGGAAATGAATAAGACACATGGAAAGTATTGTTATAATGCTCAAAATGACACTAGAGTGTTTGACCAACCTGTCACAATGTGGATCTGTAAAAAAAGACAACAAATATTACACTGTTTAGTATCCAAGTGGTTCTTCCCTTGTCATGTCATTAGAATTTATCTGTGATTTTTGGTAAATTATTGGATGGAAAACATCTCACCCTTAATCTTTCTGCAGCAGAACACCAGGAGAGGCAGCAGGATCAGAATCAGTAAAACTTCACAAACCAGCCCAGTGATCAGCAGAGCAGGAAATGAAGAGTTTTCAGAACTGGACTCTGAAATTAGAAAAAATATAAAAATGTGAAGAATCTTCAACAGAATTTGTACATTCACAAAGACTAGGGTGACCATACGTCCTCTTTTGAGAGGCTGTCCGGCCTGTCCGACCGGCGTTTATAAAGTGCTTCAAATGTCCGGGTTTTTGATGTTGCCGAGCTTGAGTGCGTCACAGACCAGTGTATTTATCATTCACGTTGAATGGTTCTTTTGGAAACACGCTCTGAGAGGCGGAGTTTGAGCCGAACCCCGGAACGCTCCACACTCACTCACTCCTCGCACGCTGACAGGCAGGTAGGCACACTGCGAGAGAACACTCGAACCGAAAGAAAATGCCGAAACGCAAATGTCATTTCTCTGATGAAATGCGATAAAAGTACCCCTGTTTTCGTCCGGGTCGTGTCAAATGGGAGGCAGAATGTACAGTCTGCAAAGCTGGGACTTATGTCTCTGTAGCTAATAAGAAAAGGAAAAAGAAGGAAAAAAAGGACTGTTGACTTGAGGCGTTATTTCTATATTTTTTCATTTGCCATTAGACACATTATTTTGAAGAATGGCCGAACTGAACATTGAAGAATAGGCTACCTCTCTTTTTCTTTTTATTTAATATTTTGAGGCATTATTTCTATTTTTACATAATTGATAATTGGGAGGTTATTTTGAAGAATGGTACTCTACCTCACTTTTCCTAGCTAAGGTGTAAGTGTCAGATTTAAGAGAGATGATTATTTCTTATTTTGTTAAACATCTGAATACATGTGTTCCTACACAACTTGAGTCAATAACTAGGGGGGGCTGAAAAATTTTTGCGCACGAGCTGGAAGTGTGTCCTCTTTTCAGAGAAACAGAATATGGTCACCCTAACAAAGACTACTGATACTAAAATAAAAACAAGAATAATGTAAATGTTTACACACTTTTCACTGCCATCCAACTCTGTCCTGATTCTTTTCCTGAATATTGACACTTGTAGAAACCTTCATCTGACTTTGACACTGCAGAGATGTTCATCTCTGATCTGGAATCACTTTGGATGAGTTTGTCGTCTTTATAGAAAAACACATTAGAAAGAACATTTTGTGTCTTCAACCTGCAGCCAAGAGTAACAGAATCTCCCTCAGTCACAGGATGGACAGGGCTCACCAGGATAACACCATCATCATCTGTAACACAAACATGAAGATTCATTTAGTGGTCAGCTGGTGTCATCTGATGGACAATTATTAGGAAACATCTGACAAGTTTTCAGTCTTATCTTACATAGTGTCTAAAATGTACCTTTCAATTATGAATACAGCAGAAATCTAAACTCCGTAACAAACAAGCAGATCATTACATCTGAAATCATCGTATTTTTGTTTTTTAATTTAAAGTTCTTTTTTTTGCCTTTCGCTTTTATTGATAGGTGCAGTGGAGACAGAAGAATAGGAGAAAGGCCTGGAGCAAAGGGCATTGGGCAGGAATCGAACCTCAACCGCTGTATCTGGGACCACCCCCTGTACATGGGTCACCCGTTTAACTCGTTGAGCTATCCAGGCACCAAATCATCATATCTTAAAACTATTTCTGTTCAACTATCTATGATTTGCCTGAAATTGTTTTGGATTGTCATGACATGAAACTACACGTTTCAAAAATACTAGTGGTTAACATCTGTATTCTCATTATATTTCAATGTGACTTCAAAGATGGGACTTTATATGACAGGTTCAGTTTTTTCATATTTCACATCACCCAAAATCAGACCATGGTAAAAAGAAAAAAAAACTTGATCAAATTTCAGGTTTCTATCATTGATAGGTTCTGAGATATTTTCATTCAACCAGAGCCTCAAATTTCAACGAGAGAAAAAATGGCCTCAGCCAACTGTTTTTCCACAAAATATCTCAAAGGACTTGATCTATCAAGCTAGCATTTCAGATACCATTTTAAAATTCCAGATCTGATGAAAAAGTTTCAAACAAATAAATTCTTTAAGATGGAATAAATCAAGCACAACTTATTTTGCCAACTGACATAATTACTGTACAGACCACCCTTAAATCCCCAGGACAAAGAATATGTTTGATTATTTCACACTTTCTAATTCCCATGCTGCAAACTGGAACATTGAAATAATAGATACAGAACAACATATTGTGACTTACTCTGTCCAGACATGTTGACTGCGTTGCTGAATGCTGATCCAGACTCACACCAGTACACTACAGTACCGTAATGAATCCTATTAACATTACATGTTGATCCACTCATTGTTCCCCAGATAGAACATTGACTGGTGAAGCCATCATCAGTAAACCTGCTCACTCTCCATTTAGTGGAGTTTCCCTCACAGCTCAGTGAAACAGATTTAGAGACAAAGTGCTGCACTGTGTCAGGATTCACTGTAAGAGACGCTGCTGAATGAAGATCTGAAAAACAAACAATGAAAAAGGATTCAGTGACATTAAAACATGATTGAAATAATCATTGTCCTTCAGAGTAGGAAATTAAGCAAATACATCATGATGGAAACTTCTGAATTTAAATTAAAGACAAACATGTAAATTCTACACAATTATTGAAAAATAAAGCATTACAACACTATATATGAGAATATCTGTTTAAAAACAACAACATTAAAACCCCAAAAACTGAGAATGAGAAGTTCCTTGGGTTACAATAATCAATACTTTTGTTCCATTATGGAGATATAAATGCACACAATCAGTTAAAAATGAAATACCGTTGAGTTCTAAGATTTGTTTCTCATGAACAGACTGCAAAGACCAAACTGAACAAGAAGAGAAAGAATGCAATAAACAAACAAATAAACTGACCTCCAGACCAGACAAACTTAGGTTCACTGTAATCAGTGTAATACTCTGGGTCTCCTCTTCCAGCTCTACATGTAAATCCTGCTGTCTGTGTCTGTCCATGAATAATGAAGGAATCTTGTTCAGTCCCGTTGATGCTACCAGGCAGCAGC
Source organism: Acanthochromis polyacanthus (assembly GCF_021347895.1). Classification (NCBI taxonomy): domain Eukaryota; kingdom Metazoa; phylum Chordata; class Actinopteri; family Pomacentridae; genus Acanthochromis; species Acanthochromis polyacanthus. The sequence continues at coordinate 13,673,155 of NC_067135.1, forward strand.
TCATAACTGTAGGAGGTTCCTGATAGATCAGGAACAGCCTGATACCAGTAGAACCTCCATCCTGCAGACGGATGTTTAAACTCACAGCTCAGAGTTACTGAAGCTCCAGGACTCAGCCATGATGGAGACACAGTGAGGACAGCTTTGGGTTTATCTGTTGGAAAGAGATTTTCCTTCAATTAGAACATGTTAGTATGTGTTGCTGGTTGATTACATGTAACAGTTGGATCCTGCGTATTGGCTTTATTTCTCTCCGTTAGCCTGCTATGTCTAAAAATATGCAACAAATATTTAGTGGTAATATATACAAAACATCTTTTCACAGTTTTAGCTGAACAGTCATAACTGTTGAATTATGATGTGATTTACTTTCCAACACCAACAAACTGAAGGGATCACTCCAGTGTGTTGAATATTTTTTTTGTCGTTTTCATGATGCCTTTACACTTGTACTCTCATTGTGCAGTGAAAAAGGAGCATACATGCTGAATTCATTCTGATTTGGAAGCTTGATTGAACTGGTAGATTTCCATTCATATTCCCACTCAACGGCTCCTCCATGGATCTTACATTTCAGAGTTGTTTATCTCTCTTCTATATATCTGAGGCCAGTTAAGTTGCAGAGTCACAATTGTAACAAAAACATAATGAACCCCACCCAGTTGTTTCCTATGTATTTAAAGGGCAGATTACTTTCTGTTCTAAATCTCTATGCAGCAAATGTTTCATTTTCCAAAACAAGTGAATTCACAAAAACTACATTCAATTCTATGTTCATTTTGAAGAGAAAACAAGTAAATGTAGTTGCATGAATTATTTCAAGAGCCTAAAAAACATTAAGTGGGATTCTAGATCCTGACAATAACTGCAGATCATGTGACTGTGTCACTAACAGGCTTCTCAACATCACCACCAGATTATTAGACAAGTTTGACTGTTATTAAAACTGTATATTCTGTAAAATTAATGTGCTGCTTAGATGTATTCTGGCATGTCAAATAGTTTGTCTTATTCTTTCAGCTGCAATCCTGGCAGCGTACAGTCTCAGAGCAAGTAAAGAAAATGAACAGAAAAACATAACTTGTGCTTGATGTTTTTCTCAGAAGATCAAACTGCAATCCTAAACCAATAAGAGGAAAATAAAATATAGTACAGGCTAAGAACAGCACAGGTGCTCCAACCAAAATCAGGAAGGAAAGCTACAAAAAAACTGCAGACTGTGTGAATGTGTAAATAATAAGCCTATCAGTAAGTTGCTGAGATGCAGGTTTAATGATGTGTCCCAAGATGTTATAATGAAATTACAAACACTGTCCTTTAAAACCACTCAAGAGACAAATTTATTAATCATGTTATTAAAATAGAGTTATTTTTCATGTTGATGTGGAAGATGAAATCATTAAACTAATGTCTCATTCTTATGGCATGTAGGACACTTTTAGTCTTATTCTTTCAGCTGTTTGGTGATGTTAAATGATAGCAAGTAAAGAACAAATATAGAATGAATTTAAATCAATAAATACACTTTTTTAAGTGTTGAACTTGTGTCTGTTTCAGGATAACAATGGATGACAAAGGCTTAAAGAACTGACACAGGTTTGAAATTGCTCACAGCTCTGTAACTGTTATGTTCCCCTCTTTGTGCTGACCTGTTCTCTCCAACACAAGCCGCTCTGGAGCAGGTCAGGTGTTCAGCATTAGTTACCATGGAGACGTACACCGGTAAGAAGGGAGCCACCATCGTCAAATTCAACTTGAAATTAAGTCAATCATCTCAAATCCTGCTTCATAGTACAGGACTCTGAACTTCCTCCTCCTCAATTTCAAGCTAACACACAAGAAGACCAAATACCAACAGCATAGTTACCAGTGTTGGGCAGTAACGTCACTACAAATAGCGTCGTTAGTAGTTTAACTACATTTTTCTGTAACGACGTGATGGCGTCGTTGTTTACAAAATCAAAAAATGTTTCAACAGCTTCGCTAATGTTTTGGTCATGTAGCGCGGTAGCGAACGCAAAAAGCTACATTAAAAATGATGAATGTTGAACTGCTTGAAGCGGAGCTTTCTGCTCTGCTGCAGTCTCATCTCACACTTTTAAGGATCAGACAGTGACATCATCTGCAAACGCCGACATGTCTGTGTCGACCAATAGAAGCGGAGGAACTGTTGATGTCGTCATTCAACAATCCCTTCCTGCGATTCACTGGATCCACACACGCACAGACGCTCGCTTCAGTTCACTGAGACATGGCAGAGAAGGAGGGAGAAGACGAGAAGCTACCGAAGGAGTCAGAGTCACCGTGGCCCTACCTAAATAGTTATATGAGTTTTTGTGAAAAAAACGGAGAAAAGTTGTTTTCAGATTGCTACTGTGCCAGCCCAAGGCGAGGTTTCTGTCAACTTCAAAGACGTCAAATACAAATCTGAGAACCCATATACAGGTGACTACCGAATATGCACAACCAGCAGCAGTTAGCTAACCCCCACATGTCAACCGCAGTATAAGATGCACACATAAACGAGCTACTTTTCAACATCTAAAATTCGCGTGGCAGTAAATTAATTAAATTAAGCATAAGGTTGTGGTGGCAGTGTGTGAATATGTATAAATTGGGGGATTAAATAATTAAACTGATACATATAGGAGGGAAGAGGTATGGGAGAAAACGAGGTAACAGTAAAACCAAAATCTGTCTTCTTCAGTATTACTGTTAACACTAATGAGCAAATGGCTGAAAAAAATAACAGAAAGGGAAACAAAAGTGATGGCATAAATGATTAAATATCTTAATCTTACACTCAAGACCAAAATTGAGTTAAGTAGTAGTGGATACAGCACTTTGGGAAAGCATGGAATGATTTTACATAGATATTAGTGTAGGAATACTGCAAAGGCCCTGGAATTCCTGAGCTGATCAAAACTCAGATAAGCTGTCCCTCTCCAGCACTGACCAACACCCATCTCTATAGGAGGATTGAGACATTTGTATTTCTGTAGGTTTTCATTCACAGAAGGATGGAGCTCCTGTGAACATTTAAACCCCTGGAATAACTTCTTCTTTTTAAAAGACAATGACTTTCAATTATATGCTATGGATGTCTTGTTTAATGAATTTTCATGCTAAAATCCCTTTTCAGCTTCAGGAGACCCTCAGCCGGAGACGTCTCTGCATTCCACAGATCAGATAACAAGTCGTAAAACTTTATGGCTGAAGGCTGGAGTCACCCTCTCACTCTCTTTGACTGAAACAAAGAGACTGGAACTGAACTTAAACAAAAAACACTTGCCAAATTAATATTTCTATATGCATTTGGTTTTTCCAGACTTTTCCACAGTTACTCACAGTGTTTCATCTATGTCATATTTGAAGATCATATTTGCATGTCTGATAGAAGTCGATTTATTAATTTGTGATGTTTAATCATTTCTTCCCCAGGATACTATGATTTTGGAATGAATTCCAGAATTAACCTCTGAATTTCCTCTCCGTTTAGGTTGAATGATGACCATTGTATTTACCTGTTACCAAATCTCTAACTTGTTGTTATATTTTCACTGTGATACATATTTTTAATGTCATAAACATAAACATATAGTTATGAATGAAATGATTCACATAATATGAACATATGTATTAATCTACACATTTCACTTTCACACAACTGAATATGGTGGGATAGACAGATCGTGTTTTGCGCGTTTAATATCATATTTTAGTCCATTCTGGATTCCTCTTTCTTCTCTACTCTGTGAGAACAAAGAGATTCCAAATTCCACCAGAGACTCGCTCCGAAAAGTTCTCTCTCTCCGCCCAGGTCCTCCCCTTAGCTGGACCCACAGATAAAGTCAGCCGTAGCCCACATCAACTCTCTTACCCTCTCTTACCTCTCTTCTCTTCCTCATCTGGCCCTGAGAGGCCAACCAAAGTCTCTCTCATTATTTTCTTACCTAAAGCGCGTTTTCCTATCTTTGAAATTCCCTCACCATCTAAGTTTGTTAACTATTTATCTCTTAATATTTTTGGAACATTAGTCTAGACATTTTGCTCACGTTAAGCCGAATTTTATTCGTTTAATCTGGAGAATCGATTCAGAACCAGCATTTATTTTTCTTAATTTTGACCGTTTTTCATCAACACCCGTTTCTCTTGGCTAAAGCCTGAGAACCATCATTTTTAAGCCAAGCAACACTCAGCTGAGAACTCCGGAGATCTGCTGGATCAGGTCCATTTGCATAGAATCGATCAACCCGCGGCAGGACATCCAAGCGTGGCCACAACAACGACGACACACCGCTCCGAACCTGCAAGTCCAGATCGTTGTGCTGCTTCTCTGAAGGCCCCGCAAGTCCCAGCCCCATGACGGTTCACTTCAATAACTCCAGCTGAGTTTGCTCTGATTCCATTCTATGGGTGATGTACTAACCGCTTGGTCATTTAATTCATTTAATCAATTTATTCTTTTACAAATCATTAGAATTCTTAATCCAAATTACCGGTTACCTCGTCAGGTTAGCTCTGGCTAATCCTCACCATATTTCCTTCTCTCTCACACCTACTTCCACATCTCTCACACATGCACACACACCACACACACACTCCCACATTCCACACATACACGCACACACACACACCATATCTACATTGTATATAGTTCACTTGTCATTATTTTCATAGAATAGTTAATAAATACCTCATTTTAGACCAAACTACAGTCTTAAGTGTTTCTTTGTGTAGAATGTGGTCAATTTAACCGAGGATTCAAGACTTTTTGATATGAGATTGATCAAAATTTTTATGAATATTAATTTTTTTATTAAAATGTATTATTTCCCTAGGAATCTAGGGTGGTGCCCCAATTATTGATAACGAGAGCTCTAAATCATAACGTAGTACCCCTACATTAGACTTAAGAAATAAAACTTGATTTAATACCCAGCGTGAATACCCAAATTATGTATAATATTGTCTTACGATAATATTGCTTACTTTATATGGAAATGATATCAAATGTAACCTATTATACCCTTCAATGTAAGTGGTGTGTTAATATAAGCTACTGCAACTTAATTATCAGATACATTATGTCTGCAATACAAACTAAAAAGAAAATCAAAACAATGATTTCTAATGTAAAAAGGTTGATTCATTTTAAATATAGCTCCACATATTCCTCAGCGTATCAACTTACTAAGTTTGGAGCACTGAGAACAAAAATGATGGTTTAATAATAAACAAGTCAGCATTTCTTGTCTCCGTTTGACTGACTTCATTAGTCCCTGAAATTTTTTGGTAAGAAAAAAAAAGTAACTTGAATGTATTAAGCTACTTTGGTCATATTGCTGTAGCTTGGCTTGCTACATTTCTGTGGGTCATAGCTTCAGTGTAGTAAAGCTTGATTTAACACGGAGTAGCTGGTAGCTTAGCTCATTATAGTTTCCAAGTAGCTTGCCCAACACTGATAGTTACAACCATCTGCTTTGACCACACAGTGTCCTGGTGTGTTAATTCTGCTGCCATTTACTTTCATGTAGTCTATCTTCCAACAGTACTGTTTCTTTCATCTTGTCACTGTCTGTGTTTTTACTCTATTCCACCATCACATTTCCTACTATTTTTGAACCAGCATTTTCCTTTATTCTGCACACTAATAGACTTGAGACTTTAACTGAGCTCTGGCAGACCACTCAGTCAGCATCAACTTTGTTCAGTAAATAATTTTGTGTCTCATTCATGTTTGGCCTGTAATTTATTTATCTAATCACTGTCCACATTAATGAATCAGTTATATGCAGTACAACATGCTTTTAAAAGTACCTGTAAGCATCTTACTCCATCACCCAGTCACAAAACACATTCAAACATAATTGGACAGCAATTTAAGCCAACCTGGATGCTATTTTAAATGTAGAGGAACTAAGGACAAAAAACAAAACAACGAAAAAAACAGGTTAACACTCAATAACTTACCTGTGAAAACTCCAGACTGAAACTATGATCGCTTTTTATTTTAAACTTACATTAGTCCACTTTAGGATAACATCAGCTAACTCATTAAACTCTAAAACACAGTTATAAAAACTCCTATGACTCACTTTAGCAATAAAAGTTTTAATGTTGTTCTCTTCAGCAGTATGTTATTAATCTCAGTGGTTCTGTGTGGACCGTACATGTAAAAGTCTTTGAAGAGGCAGAGATCATACATGTTATTTTTGCTATTAATCTCATAATGAATAAACACAGTGGCTGTTTTATGTCCAAACTGTCAACTCCTGATCATCCAAGGACAAAATAATGAGATGCAAAATATTTGTATCGTGCAACAATTGTGCTGTGTACTTTGACAGAACAAACAAACATGACTTACCTGATACTGACAAAGTGACGGCTTTACTCCACTCAGTTGAAGAATAGGAGTCATCTCTGAGTCTACCCCTACACGTGTAGTCTCCACTGCTGGACTCAGAAACACTAAATTTCAGGTAGTTATCATCTGTCCAGTGTATTTAACTCTGGTCCGCTCCACTCATACATCCACTTGGTGTTTTCACCTCCATGGACCTCACATGTCAGAGTGATTCTTTCACCTCTGAACATCTGAGTCCAGTCTGGTTGTCGTCTTAGAACAGCCTCAATGGAAACTGTTTTCAGAAACAGTGAGGAAATGAAAAACACAATATCAGAAAAGATATTTTTAGTTTCACCACAGTTTGAACAGTCACCATTAAAATGTGCATTTTTTTAATCATAATGACTGAACTCACGGGTTATCTGAATGAAGACAGAATCACTTAGATCAGTGTAGTAAACTGGATTTCTTCTTCCTCCTCTGCACCGGTAGATGCCTCCTTGTGATACACTGATAACTCTGTTTTGTTCATCATTTGTTCTAACTGGATCCATTAGAACTTCAGAGGTTCTCTGAGTACGTCTGTACCACTTACATTTCCATCCAACAGAGTTCAGCACAGAGCAGGTCAGTGTCACACTGCCTCCTACTGGTATGGTTGTTGTTTCTGCTGTCAGTGTGGCCCTGGGTTTAGCTGTAATAAAAAGCAAAAAAAGTAAGTACATGCAATTCTTCTCATGGAATAAAAAAAGCGTTTTTGTAAGTTTTCTTTTTACACTACCTCTGAGTTCTTCATATTCAAATATGTAATTGCGTTCAACACTAAATAATGATCATTTTCTTTGCAGTTTAAGATATTTTCAGTGGTGTGAAATGTCAACTTAATTTCAATAAGCACATTATTTACAGTTTCTCCACTGATTTGTCTGACAGTCATTTGTAAACATATACTGCATCTCTGAAAGATACACAAAGATGTTTTACTTTTAGAGTAGTCTGTCCTGTTTTCAGTTAAGACGGGAAATTTATCAGTAGCCAGCTATAAAAAGGTGAAATTCTTGTAGAGTTCAACTATGTTTTATGTTATTTAAAACTGCAAAAAAAAAGAAAAAAATGAACAATTAAACCACACATCAGATCTAAAACTAAATATTCAAGTTGAACTGATTCTTCTATACATAATGCAATTCATTGACAATAAAATGTGAAGTCAGTGAAAACAAATATCTCACTGAGGAGCTGATTCAAAATCAACAAAAATCTAAATTAAAAATTTAAATAGCAGGCTGTTCCACATAGTGTGAATTCAACGACAACAATTTATAATACGACTCAGTCATTTCTATTGACCCCACATGCCTGCATGCATCTGACAATGTCTGTGTATGGTCATCAGGAGACGTGGAAGGTTTGCTGTGGGATCTCTTCCCAGACCTGGATCAGGGCATCATTGAGCTCCTGGACAGCCTGTAGGAACCCAGGGCCACTAACCCAGCATAAAGACCAACAATGACTCTCAGGACTTCATCTCAATATCAAACAGTAATCAGGGTATCAATGGTTAGCACATGGAGGTTTGACCAACACTCCAAGGATTTTCCTGCCCAGACCATCACTGACCCACCAACAAACCAGTAATGCAGCATTACGTTGACTCTTTCATGTGTGTCACATGTACTCAGTTTGAACCTGCTCTCATCTGTTAACACAACACGGCGTCACTGGCAAACCTGCCAGAACACCACAATAGTGTGGTGTTCTCTGTCAAATATCAATCGAGCTGCATGGTGCTGAGCTGTGAACACAGGCATCACTAGAGGATGCCGGGGCCCTCATGGAGTCTGTTTGACAGATTATTCAAAAAATAAATGGTTAGCCCCCTGGAAGTCATTTTGTTGGGCTCTGGCAGTGCTGCTCCTGTTCTTCCTCACACAAAGAATCAGATATCTGTTCTGCAGATGGGATGTTGTTCTTCCACTGCCCTGTCCAGCTCCTCCTGTCTATCTTCTTCATGTTCTTGAGACTGTGCTGGGAAACAACAAGCCTTCTTACAACTGTACACATACACACGTGGACAAAATTGTTGGTACCCCTCAGTTAAAGAAGGAAAAACCCACAATTCTCACTGAAATCACTTGAAACTCACAAAAGTAACAATAAATAAAAATTTATTGAAAATTAAATAACCAAAAACAACCATTACTTTTGAATTGTTGATTAACACAATTATTTAAAAAAACAAACTAATGAAACAGGCCTGGACAAAAATGATGGTACCTCTATAAAAGATTGAAAACTATTTGACCAGAGTGACATGATTAACTCAGGTGTGTCATTTAATTGACATCACAGGTGTTTCCAAACTCATAATCAGTCAGTCTGCCTATTTAAAGGGAGACAAGTAGTCACCCTGCTGTTTGGTGAAAAGGTGTGTACCACACTGAACATGGACAACAGAAAGCGAAGGAGAGAATTGTCCCAGGACATCCGAAAAAAAATTATAGACAAACATCTTAAAGGTAAAGGCTATAAGACCATCTCTAAACAGCTTGAAGTTCCTGTGACAACAGTGGCTCATATTATTCAGAAGTTCAAGACCCACGGGACAGTAGCCAACCGCCCTGGACGTGGCCGCAAGAGGAAAATTGATGACAAATTGAAGAGACGGAACGTTGGAATTGTATCCAAAGAGCCCAGAGCAACCTCCAAAGAAATTAAAGGTGAACTCCAAGGCCAAGGTACATCAGTGTCAGATCGCACCATTCGTCATTGTTTGAGCCAAAGTGGACTTCATGGGAGACGACCAAGGAGGACACCACTGCTGAAAAAAACTCATAAAAAAGCCAGACTGGAATTTGCAAAAATGCATGTTGACAAGCCACAAAGCTTCTGGGAGAATGTCCTTTGGACAGATGAGACCAAACTGGAGCTTTTTGGTAAGGCACATCAACTCTATGTTCATAGACTCAAAAACCAAGCATACGAAGAAAAGAACACTGTCCCTACGGTGAAACATGGAGGAGGCTCAGTAATGTTTTGGGGCTGCTTTGCTGCATCTGGCACAGGGTGTCTTGAAAGTGTGCAAGGTACGATGAAATCTGAAGACTATCAAGGCATTCTGGAGAGAAATGTGCTGCCTAGTGTCAGAAAGCTTGGTCTCAGTCGCAGGTCATGGGTCTTCCAACAGGACAACGATCCAAAACACACAGCCAAAAACACCCAAGAATGGCTGAGAGAAAAGCGTTGGACTATTCTAAAGTGGCCTTCTATGAGCCCAGATCTGAATCCCATTGAACATATGTGGAAGGAGCTGAAACATGCCATTTGGAGAAGACACCCATCAAACCTGAGACAACTGGAGCTGTTTGCTCATGAGGAGTGGGCCAAAATACCTGTTGACAGCTGCAGAACGCTCATTGACAAATACAGAAATCAATTAATTGCAGTGATTGCCTCAAAAGGTTGTGCAACAAAATATTAAGTTATGGGTACCATCATTTTTGTCCAGCCCTATTTCATTAGTTTGTTTTTTTAAATAATTATGTTAATCAACAATTCAAAAGTGATGGCTGATTTTGATTATTTAATTTTCAATAAATTTTTATTTATTGTTACTTTTGTGAGTTTCAAGTGATTTCAGTGAGAATTGTGGGTTTTTCCTTCTTTAACTGAGGGGTACCAACAATTTTGTCCACGTGTGTAGATGTGCCGTCCAGAGGAACTGGACTACTTGTGCAACCTCAATTGGCCTCAGGTAGTGCCTCATAATACCAGCAGTCATAAGGGCACTAACAAAATACAAAACTAAACAAAAATCAGTCAGGAAGAAGACAGAGAGGGAAATGGTCTGTGGCCACCACCTGCAAAACAATTTTGTTTTGGGGGTATACTTGCTGTTTCCTCTCCTGTTCAACTGTTGAAGCTTTGAAGAACTTGTGCTTCCTAACTGGACAGAAGCTTAGTTGAATTGGTGTTAAACTGTGACAATAAGTGTGATGTTTAGAAAGATGCATTTTTATTTTGAAGGTCTACTACAGACAGGAACCGGAGGTCACTGAGAGTATGCGGGATATGCACCGTGAGCAGTTCAGTTACTGGTTGTTTGGCCCTGATTATAGCCACGAGTTAGAACAACGACTCTCGTTATTTTTCTTCAGCAAATATAATGCACAGACATTACATTGGCGACGAGCGTAAAGGCAAGGACAATACACGTGAAGACGTTGCGGAGCTTTTCAAACAAGGACGGGAGAACGGGAAAAGCAAGCTAGTGGGAGCAGGCTGCTTTGAACACAAGCATGGCTGCCCACGTTTCACCTTTTCCACCCTTTGACACAGAGACTGAACCAGGCTCTGTTGGACCTCGTTGGACAAAATGGCTCCAAAGGTTTGAAAACTACATCACAGCAATGAATATTACCGGAGATGCTAGATTAAAAGCATTACTACTACACAACGCTGGAGAAAAAGTGCATGATATTTACGACACTTTGGCAGCAGAGGGCGACAAATACGCGGATACAAAACAGAAACTTTCTGCCTACTTCTCTCCAAAAAAAAATGTACAGTATCAAGTCTATCTGTTCAGAAAGGCCGTGCAAGAACCTGGAGAAAACTTGGACAGTTACCATACCAGACTGAGGATGCTAGCAAAAAACTGTGAGTTTGCTGACACAAGTAAAGAAATAAAAACTCAAATAATACAGTGCTGCATTTCATCAAGGCTGCGCAGAAAAGCATTGAGAGAGCCTGATTTGACTCTGGAAGACATTTTAAACCATGGACGTGCAAGTGAGGTATCTGAAATGCAAGCTACAGGCATGGAAACTGGCAGTGTAGCGACAGTAAATAAAGTGTATCACAAAACTGATAGCAACAACCCACCCAGAAGCAACTGGACACCCAAAAAGCAACAGAACAATCGCTGCAGAAACTGCGGAGGACCATATCCCCATGAAGGTGATTGCCCAGCTAAAAACAAGCAATGCAGGGCATGTGGCAAGATGAATCACTTTGCAAAACAGTGCAGATCGAAAGCAAAGGAAACAAACTACAAACGCACTCGCAAGAAAAGTCAGCCACCACAAACTGTGCATCAAATATCAGATAATGCAACAGGTGAGAAAACAGGACACACGTCTAGCAGTGATGAAGCCTATGTATATGTGGTGAATACAGCCAAGACTGCTAAACTTCCACAAACCACTGTCAGCATGATGGGCACTCAAACACTTGTACTCATTGACTCAGTGGCAACTGCCAACTGCATCAGCGAAGTCACTTACAACAAGCTACTGCCCCGTCCCACACTGAATCCAACCGACACTAAGATCTATCCGTATCGTTCAACACACTCTCTACCAGTGTGTGGCACATTTGAGTGCTGTGTAGAGAAACACAATAAGGAGGCAACATGTACCGTTTTCGTTATCAAAGGAGATGGCTTTAACATTCTGAGCTATGAAACATCCAAAGATTTGGGACTGATCCACATTGTCACAGCAGTGTCCGGCCAAATACAGCGCTCAGTCTCGGATGAGCTGGTTGAAAGCTACCCGGAGCTGTTTAAAGGGATCGGCAAACTGAAAGACTTTCAAGTAAAACTACACATAAACACTGATGTCAAATCAACCTGTCAACCTCACAGGCGTGTTCCCTTTTACCTACGTGAAAAAGTGGAGAATGAACTGCGTAAACTTGAAGCTGATGACATTATTGAGGAGGTCACCGGACCAACACCATGGGTCTCGCCCATTGTAACACCACCCAAACCCAAGGACCCTGACAAAGTAAGAATATGTGTGGACATGAGGCAGGCAAACACAGCCATCGAAAGAGAACGACACATTACACCTACCATTGATGATGTCATACATGAGTTAAACGGCTCAACTGTGTTCTCAAAACTCGATCTCAGAGCTGGGTACCATCAGCTGGAACTGCACCCAGACAGTCGCTATATCACTACATTCACCACTCACCTTGGACTACGGCGATACAAGAGGCTGAGCTTCGGAATATCTTCTGCAGCTGAAGTTTTCCAAAACGCAATCTATCAAACACTTCAAGGACTGAAAGGAGTAAAAAACCTCAGTGATGATATCATTGTCTACGGCACAACCCAACTGGAACATGACAACAATCTCAAAGCTCTGTTCAAAAGACTTAAAGAGTCAGGACTCACTCTAAATCGCGAGAAGTGTGAATTCAATAAGACAAAGCTTGAGTTTTTTGGTTTCATCTTCTCTGCAGGTGGAGTCTCAGCGGATCCAAAAAAGGTCGCCGCTATTCAGGACGCTCCCGACCCGACGACACCCGCTGACATCAAGAGCCTTCTAGGCATGGCAAACTACTGCTCAAGGTTCATTAAAGATTTCTCATCACTGTCTGAGCCGCTGCGCAAGCTTACGAGGAAAGACACCCCGTGGATGTGGGGTCAAGAACAAAAAGCTGCATTAAAGGCTCTCAAGGACAATCTTACAAGTGATACAACCATGTCCTACTTCTACCAAGACAGACAGACTGAACTCATTGTCGACGCGAGTCCAGTGGGTTTAGGTGCAATTCTCTGTCAAAAAGATGAAAAGGGGATGAAGCATATCATAGCATATGCCAGCAGATCACTGAGTGACGTTGAAAGAAGATACTCACAAACTGAGAAGGAAGCACTTGCTATTGTATGGAGCTGTGAACACTTCCACCTGTACATTTATGGACATCCTTTTACATTGGTGACTGATCACAAAGCACTCGAAATCATTTGGAACAACCCGAGATCAAAACCACCAGCCCGGATTGAAAGATGGGGACTAAGACTTCAGCCATACAACTTCAGAGTGGAGTACAGAAAAGGTGCGGACAATCCAGCTGACTTCATGTCCCGCCATCCACTGCCATCACATACAAGTGAAAGCACTCGTGCAAGCAAAGTTGCAGAGGAGTATGTAAACTTCTTCTCCTACTACTCCACACCAAAAGCTATGTCACTCCAAGAGATAAAAGCAGAAACATTGAAAGACTCTGTTCTACAGGAAGTCATCGGTCATGTGAGAAACAGCACGTGGCATCAAACAGACAAGTCACAACGTGCCGCTATACTGCAGCAATTCAGACATGTTCGCAATGAATTAACTGTGGCTGACTCTTCAGACATTGTTCTCAGAGACACTCGAATCGTTATTCCAGCTGTCCTGCAAGAAAGAGCAATACACCTCGCTCATGAAGGACATCAAGGTATTGTCAAAACCAAAGCGTTACTCAGAACCAAGGTGTGGTTTCCCGACATTGATCGCAAAGCAGAAGCTATAGTTCACAATTGTCTGGCATGTCAAGCTAACACACCTGCCACACAAAAGGAACCATTGCGAATGTCACCACTACCTGAAGCACCATGGCACAGTGTAAGCGCAGACTTTTATGGACCACTTCCCACAGGAGAGTATCTGCTCGTCGTTATGGATGACTACTCTCGCTACCCCATTGTTGAAATTGTGCGCTCGACATCAGCATCTACTGTCATTCCAGTTATTGACAAGGTGTTTTCCATGTTTGGAATAGCCAGGATTTTAAAAACAGACAAAGGTCCGCCGTTCAACAGTGACTCTTTCTCAAAGTTTGCAGAATATTTGGGGTTTCATCATCGTAAGATCACACCTCTTTGGCCTCAAGCCAATGCCACCGCCGAAAGATTCATGAGAACTTTAGGCAAAGCACTCCGTGTTGCAGAAACACAAGGCATTCCATGGAAACAGCAACTGAACATTTTCCTGCGTGAATATCGAGCCACACCGCATAGCACTACAGCAAGTTCACCAGCAGAGATTTTGTTCCAGCGCAAAATGTACACAAAACTTCCTTCTTTCAGCCACCAAGCAGACCGAAACTCTGATCTGGAAATGAGAACGAGAGACAATAACGCAAAAGCCAAAATGAAAGAGACTGCAGACGCAAAGCGTCATGCCAGGCCACATTCATTCATCCCAGGCGACACCGTGCTACATCGCCAACCCAAGCACAACAAACTGTCTACACCATACAACATCATGCCTTACATCGTGACTGAAGTCAAAGGTTCAACAGTTACAGCATCTAGGGATGGACACTCCATTGTCAGGAATGCGTCATTCTTTAAGAAGGTTACGTCTGATCTTGAAAATGTGCCTCCTGATCCCGAAGACAATTCTACATCTACTGTCATACCCAAATATCCAGTCAGAGCTAATAGGCGCGCTCCTGCTCATTTGAATGATTACGTCATGCCCACAGTTTAGGTTGCCGTTGCCACTCAATGTGATTGTCTATGGCCATGTGAGATATGTTTGAAGTTCATGTTGATCATTCATGACATTTGGTTATTTGCTTGTTCAGCTAAACCTAATGTTTGCTGATTGGCTAACTACTACCTGTTTAATGTAGGAATATTATAAGTGTATTAAGGGCATCAATACAGTATTTTGCACTAAGTTTAAACTATAAGCTAAATGTGTGAGTTGCAATGGAATATATTCGGTCCATTTGCCATCTGTCTTAAAAAAAAAAAAAAAAAGGGGCGATGTGATGTTTAGAAAGATGCATTTTTATTTTGAAGGTCTACTACAGACAGGAACCGGAGGTCACTGAGAGTATGCGGGATATGCACCGTGAGCAGTTCAGTTACTGGTTGTTTGGCCCTGATTAAAGCCACGAGTTAGAACAACGACTCTCGTTATTTTTCTTCAGCAAATATAATGCACAGACATTACAATAAGGTAGTGCTCAAAATTTCTATGAGCAGTAAAGTTTGCATATTCTATCTACAACAGGTCTTATTTTATTCCAAAGGACATGCACGTGTTAATTCTAGATGACAGTCTCAGCACAGTGTATTTTGACAAAACCTGGAAAAATACTCTGGTTTTACAGTATTCTAAATGTTTACACAATACAAATAATTAAATGCAAACTGTATTAAATAATTGGGATGTGTATAGAAACAGATCATAACTTTATGTTGTTGGTCATGTTGATAAAATGTTAAGGACTCACCTGAAACAGTCAGAGAGACAGTGTTGCTGTTCTTTATATACTGGGAGCTCTTCCTGTGACCAACACACTGATAATCACCACTGTTGCGTGCAGACAGGGGTTCTAATGTGAAGCGTTCATGCATATTGTAGGGAACATATTCTCGTCCATCCTTGTTGATCTTGTATTCCCAGTCTGCATCTTCTCCTTCGTTCATGTCACATATGAAGGTCACAGACTCTCCAATAAAAAAAGTGAACCAGTTGGGGTCAGTTGTCAGCACAGCATCTAGAATCCAGTACAAACACATTTTTGCACAAATAGTACAAATGCAACAAAAACACACATTTATGATAGTTACAATCTGTTTAAATGTATATAATAAAAATTATATGGGGGGGGGAGCAGGAGAAGGATGTAATTAAGAGTTAGACAGTATGATGAGATTTATATTCAGTGAAAAAATAAACACAAAGAGAAAACTGTTCAGTTACCTTGAGCTTGTCCATTGGAGAGGAGTGGAAAGAACACTGCAAGAAAAGGTAGAAACTTCAGACATCAACAGGAAACTCAAATATTTCATTGAAAAAAGACATTTAGGTATTTAAGAATGTCAAAACATGACTTTATATAACATGTAAAATAGATATCCACTCTCATCAGTCAAGTT
Organism: Acanthochromis polyacanthus; assembly: GCF_021347895.1. Taxonomy (NCBI): domain Eukaryota; kingdom Metazoa; phylum Chordata; class Actinopteri; family Pomacentridae; genus Acanthochromis; species Acanthochromis polyacanthus. The sequence goes on from NC_067135.1 coordinate 13,689,180, forward strand.
AATAAAAACCACAAGTCTCCTGTCTTCAGTATATGGAAAAAATCAAACAAATGAGCAATGCTGTTCTGATCTGTGTGATCTGAACAGAAAAGGCCAGTTATGTACTCACAGAAGAACCACAGCTCACAGGACAAAGCAGGTTTCATCCTCACATTCAGCCCAAACACCTCTGAGAAATTCTAGTGTACAGAGTAAAGAACTGTGGGGACAAAAACAGAAGTTACATTTCATATAAATTCTGGATGTGACGTTCTGACTTCTTCAGCTCAATTCTGCTCCCTTCCTTTTACACAAAACTGCATTTGACCACAGAATGATTTAACATTTCTACACTTCCTCTTGGGCACGAAGGAAACATCTTAGACTAATCCTCATGCAAAAGTTTTGTCTGTAGTTAAATGAACTACAAAGTAAACAGACAGTATTTTTTCACGTATACAAGACATGAATCACTACATTTTAACTGTAAAACATGAGAACACTTTAGAAAGAGCATTATGGGAAGCATTTCAATGATTAACTGTCTAAAGCACTTGAGGTTTCTGCATTTGAGCTTGATTCAGGTCTTTAAAGAAACAGTGACAGACATCTAAGTTCATTTCATTTGTTGCTTTTTGTATTTGTTAGGAGCATCACTACTTTCATTACAGCTACATGTATCCATAATAAACTCATCTGTAACACAAATTGGTTTTGGAGCACTGAAGTAACAGCTTTGAAAACAATGTTTTTTGTCTTTATAAAAATGAGCTGAAACTGCTGCAGAGAAAATATGAATTTCTCAAGATCAGTGATGAAATATTCTTTTGCTTCCTGCCACAGATACCATCATCCTCTAGGCTACTGCTGCCTTACAATAGGTCACTAATTCTTGATACAACTGTAAAAGGTTGCTGACTAACAGTCCAGGTTTTGAAATATACAATGAATACAATTTCTCTATACAATTCAAAGTTTGTACAGACATAAAACAGCGGTGTCAGACTCACCCACATCAGTTCTGAACAGCATCTACTTCAGTACACAACAGTAGAATATGCATCTGAAAATAAAGTCATTCTGCACATCTTCCACCACAGGAAGTGAGTGTTCCCAAACAAACCAGAAATCCATGAAAGAGAAGTGAGGAGAGATGAAGTCCTGGCCCCATTTCACAGTTAGCCTCTGTTAGACCACAACAGTAACTGAATGGGTGAGAGGATTGAACAGTTTTTAGTTTGATTTTCAGGGTTAAATCAACATTCAGTTTTTAATATATACAGAACGTCCCAGAAGACTGTTTCAAGAGACCTTTGAAGAAATAAATTTACACCCGAAATTGACAAAATTTGAAGCGTGCAACTTTTTTAATGCAATTTTGTACAGTGATAAAAGACATTTCCATAATCACTTTCAACTGAGAACATTTGGATTAAATCCAGATTATATAACAGTGGGGGACAATGAAAAACAAAACATTGCATATCTGATATTTTAATGGCAGAGTACAACTACTAACACAGTTGCATGAGCTGTTGTGTGCTACAAATGCAGAATAAAGAAGAATGTGGTGTTTTTTGTTGTCATTCATATTTTTTGTTTGGTGGCCTGATGAGCTTCCTCAAAAAGAGAATCTGTTCAAGACAGTGATTTAACATTAAGGCATACTTATGACCTGACAATTTGTGGACAACCTAACAGATCATGTATGTGTAGGATGCCCATATTAATTCATTTTCTTCCATTTATGTGTAATTTTAAGCCACTTTCAACGAGCTACAACAGATCTGTTGGCTGTTAACAGCTGAACAGTAAAATGTTGTTAAAGATCAAATGTCTCTCACTTCATTGAGGTAAATCTCAGGGAAGATGTTTCTCAGAGCTCAGTGCATTGTTATCTAACAGAAACATTGGGGCTGAAAGCTCACAACAGGCAACACACCCCATGACTGACCAAACTGCAAAAGGAGAAGAGACTGGATTTCGCAAAGAATTACATAACTCGGACTCCAAAAGACTGGGAGAACTGGATTTTCTCTGATGGATGCCCTCTCTACTTATTTACGCCACCCAACAGCCAAAACGACCGTATCTACAGATGATTGTGAAAAAGTTCCATCTTCTGATCAAGTGAAATTCAGTGGCTATTGTATAGTTTGGGGGGCTATGTCTGCTTCACGTCTCTTAGAGCTGCACATTGGGCCTCAAGTTAAATTAATAACCAACCAGAGAGAGAACACGTCTTTAAAAATGGAGTAAAATGTCTCCAATAGGCTCAACAATGAAGCACATCATGTAAAAAGTGACAAAATATACAAACTTATCATTCTGTCGTTCCTCTGATCTGCATTTGTCAATTAGACTAAATTACACAGCAGCAGAAAATGACTTCAAAACACATCCATGAGTCACAACATTCAATCCACTCTCAGGCAAAGTGAGTAGCATTGATCATCTCATTACAATGTTCTGCTGGAAACTTTGGCTTCTGGATTCAAGTGGATGTTACTTAAATATTGTTACAGACCAAGTGTGACCAGAAATTTGTACCAAAAGAAACTGAATTTCAATTTCTCTGCAGTTTCACAGCAACTGAATTGAATTTCAAAATATTATATTTTGCTTCAATTTCATTGGAATTCACTTTCAAATTATTTATTAACATTTTATTAGTGATTCAAGTTCAGAAGCTTACATCATGAGATTCAAATTCAGTTTATTACAGTTGCTTAAGTTGAGAAATTCAAATATAAAAACACAAAGTTGTGCCCATTAACACACTCAGTGAATCCAACCAAACCCAAAACCTGCTCAACAAGTGATCCAGGAACAAATCAAGACCTTTCTGTGTGAAGACAATCACATTTAACACACAATCACATCACTATTATACACACATTAACAGCCTGTGGTATGAAAAACAAGACTATTCATGCATTAAATTGTGAAAACACCAAAGATTTTATGAATAAAGATTACATTTAATGTGTTCAGAGGAACAAAATATTCATCAAATCTATCAGTTCACTGTAAATAAAGAAAACTGAAAATGCTCTGATCATCTAACAGGAAATGATGTTTGACATGAAAAACACGCCGACTTTAAAGTCACACTTTAAACTTTAACTGCAAACTGTTGCTCTGTGGAATAAATGACCACACAATGGGAATATTTACATTATAAACAGGAGATTAAGTTCATATTCATCTCTAAAATGTTGGTATTTTGTGATTTATCTGCTGTTTTACTGGATGTAGTTTCCATTTTGTCCTCCACTCCAGTAGATTTGGAGATACACAACTCTTTATTGGTCTGGAAGAAAACCAAAGAATGACAAAATGCTGTTACTCAACAATTAAAGACCACTTATGTCAATAGAGAGACAAATCCTACTAGAAATGTTATTTTATCACGATGACTACAATTACCTGCAGCGCTTCCTGGTTTCACTTCAGAATAAACTGTTTCTTCAGCTGCTGATTGTCCTGTGAAGAAAGTCAACTGGTTTAAAATGAACTTTTCTTCAGTAAAATGTAAAATAAACAGAAGAAAACATATGATGTTAGTTGGAGGAGGTTACAGTGACAATTTATACAAGTTTAAGACCAACCTGTTCCAACAATTAGAGCTGCAGGTGGATTTTAACTGGACTTACCTTTGTCTCTCTTGGCTTTACCTTTCTTGTGGGGGAGAACCTGAGCGTACGTCAGACCGTCATCTGAAACAAAAGTGAGTTTAGAAATGTTTAAATATGTTTTCTGTTGTTTTTATCCTCTTATTTACTGATCATGTCCTCTGAGTGGATGCTGGTAAACACATTATGTAAGTGCTTATTCTTATGTGCAAAATGTCCAAAGAAATCTATGTGATTAACCAACTGGCAGGAAGTTATTACAAAAAGGTAAAGTAAATAGAGTAAATACTTTATCAAGTCTTCTTTGAGAATTTGGTCAAAAGCAGGAACTATAATAAACAAATGAAGTGTAGTTGATCAATAACATTTTTAGCAATGAGTCATTCCATGTCAATTCAACAAATGCTTGTTGCACCACTTTCTCAGATCCTCCCAAAAAAATTTTTGGGCTTTATTTGGGTAATTTTATGAACAAATGCAAAGTATTATGGTTATAAACATACAGTATAAGCAGTAATGATCTAATCTAATACCCATAGTCAGTCCAAACTTAATCCTCGCCTATGATTTTAGGGTTTTAAACTACTAAAAAAAGCAATTTATACTCCTTTTACATGGTCAGAATTTTTTCCCCTTCCAAAACTTTTACCCTTCTGGTGAGAAAAGTATAGAAATGAATGAAAATAAAAAAATACTGGACTGTGGAATTTCCCAAAATATCCTTATTATTTCATGGGCGACTTTATTTTGGGTTTTTCATGCCTCTATTTTAGGACTTATTCTTGTGAAAAGACATTGAAAGAATGAATTTTCTTCTTTACTAATGAAAGTTGCATAAGGTAAAAGTTTTAAAACATTAAAATAAAGCTTATTTATTGATTTATAGGCTGTTGAACTCAGGTGTAGACCCAAAATAGCCTAACTTTAGGCATTAAAAAGTGCATGTGGGATACATGGTACGCGGTTCAAATTTTTTTTGGAGGAACTAGTATGTGTGAAGTATGTGTGAACTTACTTTCATATTTGTTTCTTGTGCCAAAGATGAGCAACTGCTGAATCAATTTACTATACATTTTGATCCTCGTTTTTGTTTTTAGGAACCATTTACATGACCAACTAAAGATGAAAGATGAATCTGAAGCATCAGCATCGTAGTATAAGTTACAAAGGGCATATCTGAAGTTAATTATTATATAGACATTGTTTTTTCTTTCATACAGTAACTGAATAAGAAGAAATGGCATCACTCCCAGACTGCATTCTCAGGACAGCCTCGGTATCGTATTTGACTTATCAGCTGAATTTGAAGATTTGCAAGTGAAATTCATGCACCCAAAAGGTCCCAGCAAGAAGTTCACATGGCCTAGAAAGGATGACGTAGTGTGGGTGCCTACAGCCCACATCCTCTGTCCAATCACTGCTCCTTCAACACGCCGTGGTGGACAGTACCACATATCTGGTGCAGATGATGGCCTGATTTCAGAGAAATTCAAGCAGTTCAAAGGACAGAAATAGTGGTGTGATAAGTTGGGGACAAATTACATGTTTTACATGGGACCTAAGGCAATATAACTCATTTTAACTGCAATATATTAGTTAGAATTCCTAAAAAAACGCCTATAAAACATAGTGCATTTCTTGGTTAAATTGGCCATGAAGGATTCAAGAAACAATGTTGATACTTCAGATATCAATTATTCGGATGTTTATTGTTATACAGACAAAGTTTCATGTTTCTACTCCATGTCCCACATTGGTTTCTGTGCCAATATATGTATGGTGTTTTTCAGTCTGTTTCATAAATAGGCATCGTTTTGAGGTCTAAGGAGACTAGCTAGCTCTTGGATATTTTTAGGTTAGAGAGAACTTTTAAGGTACTTTGAGATTTTTATAACATATGAACCTTGTTACTTATTAAAATTTGTGAAAAAAATGCCTAAATTCTTGAAAAATGCCATTTTCGCCAAATTTTTAAATTGCCCTGTACCACAGAGAAATGGGTATATTCATTCCAAATTTTTTTTTCCTGCTCTATTGTTAAGGTGTTTGAACCCTTCAGATCACTTGTAAGTCTATATCATCAGTCAGTTCCCAGTATTATCTTCCTAAATCAAGCCTTTCTACCTAACATATCAATTTCCGAGTGGAAAAATAGGGATTTAAATATTTTATAACTTAGCAAATAGCAATCATATGATGTTAAAACTTTGCAAGTAATCTATTCTTATGTTGGGATAGTTAAAAAAAAAGTTTGGAGATGATCAGAGGAGGTCATGCAACAAAATTTCCTCAGATTTGTTGAAATGAGATGGAATGACTCCAATATGAGAAGTTTGTCATATCTGTAAAGTCAAAACAAAAAATATTTTAAACTGTGTTTAGATTTCACAATTTCACCAGTAATTCTTTTTAGTTTGTCAAAAATTTCACTGACAGGAAGCACGAAACACACAAAAACATTTTTTTTTAAACAGACTGACCTGTAGATGATTGTTTCTTCACAACAGAGTAAACTGCACTCTCTTCTGGATTCTTTTTCTGCCCTATGACAACAATAATTAGATCAGTGAATGAAAATACACTTTCCTGCACTTTACTCAGATTCTACTGGTCTATAAAAGCATCTCAACCACTGTAGTTTCTATAGTATGTGGATCTTACTACATAAAACACTCACCCTTCTTGGCCACATCTTTAAGCTCAATCGCAGAATATGTGACATCTGAAGATTCATCTGAAATATAGTCACATTTTTTAACTTACAGACCGTCAGTAAATCATTTACAGTGACTTCAATCATGTCATTCTGGTGTTTAACTGATTTGTGTTCACGACGAAGTACAGAAGCTCAAACAAGTTTCTAAGCCCCGTCAGAAAACAGAATCGTGTTGCAAATCTAAATGTTGAAATGTGAATAATACAACGCTGTTAAGGGAATACCACGCTTTACAACATTACACTGTTTTTGTGAGACACACATTCAACATTCCCAGTGCTGATAGAAAAGTAAATCAACTCTTGGTTTTGCCAGCAGTCAACTCAAACAAGCTTTATTGCAGCTGTGAATCAGATCTGCACAATTCTTGATCGTAATCCCATAAAGAACTGCTTCAGCTCACTCACATCTTTCATTCCATAACAAATCCATTGGATTCAATTCTGAGCTCTGACTGCTACTAGTTCAAATGTTGGTCATTCAGATCAAACTGTCTATATTCAAAAAGATCTATATATAATCCCAGAGGTCCACCTCCTCCTTCCTTCCACTCTATAAACTCTACCTTTATCAGCGTCTTTGATTGATTCATAGAGACAAGCATCACCTACAGAGAAAAACCAAACCAAGGTTGGATTAATGAATCTAATTCCATCATCTTCCAAATCAATGGAAATGTTACAGTTAAAGACATGTCAGAGAAAAGTCAGAGATGAGGCTGACCGTTGACAGGAAAGACACATTCATTGTTCAGAGCTTCATCCTGGTTGATGGTGTCGTCTGCAGCAGAGCGCTGATTTGTGCTCTGAGACCTGATGAGGACAGAACATTTAGGAATTGCAGCAGATTGGACAGGAAACACAGGATGTAATTCTAATGTGTTGAAAACAAGAAAAGTGGAACATTTTACCAACCTGATGAAGCATAAATCTGTGAAAAAGAAAGAGGCTGTTAACATGTTTACTGAATTTCAAATTGTTCTTTTGTTACAACAGTTTATCTAAAATAATCAGAATACATCTGTGACTTCGGATTGATCAGAAAACTTTGACTCACCCTTTGACTGTTTGTAGCAACACAACAGCAGCAGAAGAATCATCAGTAAAACTCCACAAACCAGCCCAATGATCAGCAGAGCAGGAAATGAAGAGTTTTCAGAACTGGACTCTGAAATAAGAGAAAATATATAATGTATAGAATAACAAACAGAATTTACACATTTTAAGACGACTACTGCTACTAAAACTAATAAGAATAATAATGTAAATGTTTACACACTTTTCACTGCCATCCAACTCTGAGCTGATTCTTTTCCTGAATATTGACATTTGTAGAAACCTTCATCTGACTTTGACACTACAGAGATGCTCATCTCTCCTCTGGAATCACTTTGGATGAGTTTGTTGTTTTTATAGAAAAACACATTAGAAAGAACATTTTGTGTCTTCAACCTGCAGCCAAGAGTAACAGAATCTCCCTCAGTCACAGGATGGACAGGGCTCACCAGGATAACACCATCATCATCTGTAACACAAACATGAAGATTCATTTAGTGGTCAGCTGGTGTCATCTGATGGACAATTATTAGGAAACATCTCACAAGTTTTCAATCTAATCTTACATAGTGTCTAAAATGTACCTTTCAATTATGAATACAGCAGAAATCTAAAGCCAGCAACAAACAAGCAAATCACTCTATCTGAAATCATCATAATTTAAAACTATTTCTGTTTGACTGTCGATTTGCTTGAAATTGTTTTGTATTGTGACGTTAAACTACACGCGTTTCAGAAAACATCACCGATTTCTGTATCATATTTCCGTGTGAGTTCAAAGATGGGACGTCTCATGATGACCTAAATTTTTTTTCATATTTCATTTCAGCCAAAATCATACTATTGGAAAAAAACGTTTGAGATATTTTCATTCAATCAGAGCCTCAAACTTTGACCAGTGGAAAAAAAAAACGGCCCCAGGAAAATGTTCTTCCACAAATTATCTCATAGTACATGTCCTATCAAGCCAAAATTTCAGACACCATTTTTAAAAAATCCAGATTTTATGATGACAAGGTTTCAAATAAACAAAAGAGATGATCGAGCCAAAGGCCTCTAATGATTTAAGATGGAATAAACCAAGCACAGCTTACCTTGTCAACTGACAATGACTGTACAGACCACTCTTAAATAAGAGGATAAAGAATATGTTTGACATTTTTACAGTTTCTAATTCCCATGCTGCAAATTGTAACACTGAAGCAATACAGATACAGGACAAAATATTGTGACTTACTCTGTCCAGTGATGTTGACTACGTTGCTGAATGCTGATCCAGACTCACACCAGTACACTCTATTACCGTAATGAATCCTATTAACATTACATGTTGATCCACTCATTGTTCCCCAGCCAGAACATTGACTGGTGAAGCCATCATCAGTAAACCTGCTCACTCTCCATTTAGTGGAGTTTCCCTCACAGCTCAGTGAAACAGATTTAGAGACAAAGTGCTGCACTGTGTCAGGATTCACTGCAAGAGACGCTGCTGAATGAAGATCTGAAAACAATGATAAAGAATCAAAACTTAGGGCAATTCCTGTTTAGTAATGTTATAATACGATGGAAACAATCATTTTCCTATGGAAAAATGAAGCAAATACATAATGGTGAACTAAAGTTCTTAACTATTGAAGACAAACATGTTTAAATTGTACAATTAAAAGTAAAGCTGTACAACACTACATATGAGAATCATTTTTTTATAAAAAATAAAAAACCCAAAAATTAAAAATGAGAACTTCCTTTTGTCACAACAATCAATACATTTCTTCCATTGTGTAAATATAAATGTAAACAATCAATTACAAAATAAATATTGTCAAGTTCTAAGATTTGTTTCTCATGAACAGACTGCAAAGACCAAACTGAATAGAAAGAAAAAGAATGCAATAAACAGACATGCAAACTGACCTCCAGACCAGACAAACTTAGGTTCACTGTAATCAGTGTAATACTCTGGGTCTCCTCTTCCAGCTCTACATGTAAATCCTGCTGTCTGTGTCTGTCCATGAATAATGAAGGAATCTTGTTCAGTCCCGTTGATGCTACCAGGCAGCAGCTCATAACTGTAGGAGGTTCCTGATAGATCAGGAACAGCCTGATACCAGTAGAACCTCCATCCTGCAGACGGATGTTTAAACTCACAGCTCAGAGTTACTGAAGCTCCAGGACTCAGCCATGATGGAGACACAGTGAGGACAGCTTTGGGTTTATCTGTTGGAAAGAGATTTTCCTACAATTAGAACATGTTAGTATGTGTTGTTGGTTGATTACATGTAACAGTTGGATCCTGCATATTGACTTTATTTCTGTGTGTCAGCCTGCTATGTCTAAAAATATGCAACAAATATTTAGTGGTATTATATACAAAACATCTTTTCGCAGTTTCAGCTGAACAGTCATAACTGGTGAATTAAGATGGGGCTTACTGTCCAACACCAACAAACTAAAGGGATCACTGCAATCTGTTGATTTTTTTCTAGTTTTCATGATGCCTTTACACTTGTACTCTTCATTGTGGAGTGAAAAAGCAGCACAAATGATGAATTCATTTTGTTTTAGAGGTTCAATTGACTCACTAGATTTCCATTGATATTCCCACTCAATGTCTCCTCCATCGAGCTCACATGTCAGAGTTCTCATCTCTCCTCTATCTATGCAAGACCAGTTAAGCTGCAGAGTCACAACTGCAACACAAACCGATTGAACCCCACCCAGTTGTGTCCTAAATATTTAAAGGCCAGATTAGTTACTGTTCCAAATCTTTGCAACAAATGTTTCATGTTCCCCAACCAGTGAATTCACAAAAGCTAAATTCAATTCTTGAGAGAGAAAACAAGTAAATGTAGTTGCATGGACTTTTTCAGGAGCTTAAAAAGCTTTAAGTGGAATTATAGATCCTAACAATAACTGCAGACTATGTGACTGTGTCACTAACAGGGTTCTCAATACCACCACCAGATTATGAGGACACGAGTTTATCTCACTGTTGTTTCAACGGTATAGTCTGTAAAAATGAATGTGCTGCTTAGATGTATTGAGATATTTTTTGTCTTATTCTTTCAGCTGCAACCCTGACAGTCTACAGTCTCAGAGCAGGTAACAAAAAAAAAAAAAAAAAAACATACCTCGTGCTAGATGCATTTCTCATAAGAATAACAGACCATTACCCAAAATCAATATGAGGAAAATAAAATACAGGGTAAAAACAGTACAGCTTCTCAAACCAAAGCCAGGAAGGAAAGCTGTGACAAAACTGTAGACTGTGAATGTGTAAATAATATGCTTATAAGTATCAGTAAGTTGTCTTGATGTAGGTTTATTCATGTCACAAGATGTTGTAATTAAATTGCAAACACTGTCCTTTAATAGAACTCGGGACAAATTTGGAAAAGTAATTTTCATGGTGATGTGGAGGATGAAGTCACGAAACTAATGTCTCATTCTTATGGCCTGTAGGACACTTTTAGTCTTATTCTTTCAGCTGCTTGGCGATGTTAAATGATAGCAAGTAGAGAACAAATATAAAAAGAATTTAAATCAGTAAGTAGGCTCTTTTAAGTGTTAAATTTGTGTCTGTTTCAGGATTGCATTGCATGACAAAGGCTTAAACAACCGACAGGTTTGAAATCACTTACAGCTCTAAAACTCTTCTGTTCCCCTCTTTGTGCTGACCTGTTCTCTCCAACACAAGCCGCTCTGGAGCAGGTCAGGTGTTCAGCATTAGTTACCATGGAGACGTACACCAGTAAGAAGTGAGCCACCATCGTCAAATTCAACTTGAAATTAAGTCAATAATCTCAAATCCTGCTTCATAGTACAGGACTCTGAACTTCCTCCTCTTCAGTTCAAAGCTAACACACAAGAAGACCAAACACCAACAGCATAGTTACAACCATCTGCTTTGACACAGTATAGGAGTGTCCCAGTCTGTTAATACTGCTGTCATTTCCTTTCAAATAGTCTTTCTTCCAACAGTACCGTCTTTCATCTCATCCCTGCCTGCCTTTTTACTCTACTCCATCACATTTCTTACTTATCTAATCACTGTCCACATTAATGAATCAGTTATATGCAGTACAACATGCTTTTAAAAGTACCTGTAAGCATCTTACTCTATCACCCAGTCACAAAACACATTCAGACATAATTGGACAACAATTTAAGCCAATCTGGATGCTATTTTAAATGTAGAGGAACTGAGGACAAAAAAAAGTTAACACTCAATAATATACCTGTGAAAACTCGAGACTGCAACTATGATATCCTTTTTAAACATACATTGGTCCACTTCATGATAACATGAGCCAACTCATCTCATCAAACTCCTAAAAATAGTCCTAAAAAACTCCTCTCACTTTATTAATAAAAGTTTTGATGTTCTCTTGCAACAACAGCATGTTACTAATGTAAGTGGTTCTGAGTGGGCTGCACATATAACGGTGTTAAAAAGTATCAGGCAGAGATCACATATTGCCCTTTTTGTATTTAACCCCAATCTTAGTGAATGAACATAATGGCTGCTTTCTGGTCAAACTGTCAACTACTGACCATCAGTTTAAAAATAATAAGATGTAAAGTCTTTGTAGAGTGCAATAATAATTGTGCTGTGAACTTTGACACAACAAACAACAAACATGACTTACATGATACTGACAAAGTGACGGCTTTACTCCACTCAGTTGAAGAATAGGAGTCATCTCTGAGTCTACCCCTACACGTGTAGTCTCCACTGCTGGACTCAGAAACACTAAATTTCAGGTAGTTCTCATATGTCCAGTGTACATTTGTCCCAGGTCCTCTCCACTCATACACCCACTTGGTGGTTTCACCTCCATGGACCTCACATGTCAGAGTGATTCTTTCACCTCTGAACATCTGAGTCCAGTCTGGTTGTCGTCTTAGAACAGCCTCAATGGAAACTGTTTTCAGAAACAACAGTTTGGGAAATGAAAAACACAGATATTTTCAGTTTCACCACAGTTTGAACAGTCACCATCAAAATGTGCTTTTTTTTTTAAATCATAATGACTGAACTCACAGGTTATCTCAATGGTGACCCAATCACTTGGATAAGTGTAGTAAAGTGGATTTCCTCTTGTTCCCAAACACCCGTAGATTCCTCCTTGTGATACACTGATAACTCTGTTTTGTTCATCATTTGTTATAGCTGTATCCACCCCAACAGCAGAGGTTCCCTCAATACGTCTGAACCACTCATATTTCCATCCAACAGAGTTCTGCACAGAGCAGGTCAGTGTCACACTGCCTCCTACTGGTATGGTTGTTGTGCCTGCTGTCAGTGTGGCCCTGGGTTTAGCTGTAAGAAAAAGCAAAAAAAAAAAAAAAGTACATGCAGTAAAATTTTTGGTGTGCAAAGTTCAATCATGTTTTCTGTTATTTTAAACTGCTAAAAGGCATGAAGGGAACAATTAAATCACACGTCAAATCTTGAACTAAATATTTGTATAGACACCATGTAACTCATTGACAATAAAATGACACAAAAACAGTCAGTGAAAAAGAATATTAACTCACTGAGGAGTTGATTCAAAATCACTCCAAAAGTCTAAGTGAAAAATTTAAATAGCAGGCTGTTCCACCTAGTGTGAATTTAATCACAACAGCTTCGAATGTGACCAAGTCATCTCTATAGACCTGCCTGCATGCATCTAACAATGTCTGGGCTTGGTCATAAGGAGACAGAGGAAGGTTTGCTGTGGGATCTCTTCCCAGATTTGGATCAGGACATCAGTGAGCTCCTGGACAGCCTGTAGGAACCCAGGGCTCACTAACCCAGCATAAAGACCAACAAGGACTCTAAGGACTTCATCCCAATATCAAACAGTAATCAGGGTATCAATGGTTAGCACATGGAGGTCTGAGCAACCCTCCAAGGATTTGCCTGCCCAGACCATCACTGACCCACCAACAAACCAGTAATGCAGCATTATGCTGATGTCACGAGTCAGAGGAGAACCCAAGCAGCAGGCACAGATGGGAGGTGAATTAATAATGATTTAATTGAATTAACAAAGGAAACAAACAGAAAACTCTTAATAAATGAAACAGGAGGGGAAAAGCAGAAAGGAGAACTGAACTGAACTGAACTAAGCCAAGGGCGGACCCGAAGACCGAATTAAACTAAATATAAAACCAAACTAAATCACGGGAGCAGGGAGACTCACTGAATGTCCAAAGGCGGAGGTGGGCAAAACGAATGGAGCAGGTGAAGAGAATGTGGCAATGGCAGGGAAACAGGAAAGCAGTCCAAAAAGGGAGACAGAGTCCAGGAAGCGGCGTGCAGGGAAACGGAGAACGGCGTGCAGGTTGTAGCGAGTTTCGTGGTGTGGCATGGCAGATGAAGCATGGAGCAATGAACCGGCAGTGAGCTTGTGCAAGGAGGCAGGCTTATATGCAGCAGTGATTGACAATTCCAGCCAGCTGTGCTCTCCGCGCAACCGCTCATTGTTGAGCTGATTGTGACACAATCAGGCAGAGCATGACAGTTGACCAGGTCGTCTCCAGACTCTTCGGCTGAATCCCAAACCGCCCCCTACACACTCCCCCTACACTACCGAGTGTCACTCCAAAAGAAGTCACACTCGCAGCTGTGGAGGGCACCTATTATTGAAGGGGGAGGGTATAAATACGATCGTCACGAATGGGATGCCCTGTCGCCTCACCGGAAAACGGAAGACGTCATTGCCATGGTAACACAAAGACGCCTACTGTGCATGGCTGTAGCGCTGTGGCACAGGTTGCCACTAACAAGGATCGCTGCTGCTTCCAGAAGACGAAAGCGTCCCACTTTTTTTCACTCACATGTTTTCCAATCCTATTATCTGGCATTTCAAATCCAACAAATGAATGAATGAATAAATGAATTCTGTCAGTTGTGTTCAAATTTTAAGGTGTCAGGGGGTGCACAATTAAATCAAACGTCAGCCGAGAAGAAGATTTGTTTCTTTTGATTTATCTTTTTACACCACTCTTTTTGTGATGTTCTGTCAGTGTGAAAAAGGCGTGGGAGAAATAATGGACGCATGTGGAACTTGCATCGATATGTTGTTTCCTCCTCCATTTCGACGTTGCACTTCCTGAAAAAGTTGTCCAGAGTGAGCATCGATGCAGACTCGCTATTTAGGGGCTGAACAGTCCACTCCCCCTCCGCACGACGCGGTTTGGGACGGCCCTTAATATGGAGGACACTCCACGGGAACGCGCAAACGGAGGGGTAGTGTGTAGGGATAGTGTGTAGGGGGCGGTTTGGGATTCAGCCTTCATGTCTGTCACATGTACTCAGTTTGAACATGCTCTCATCTGTTAACACAACAGGGCACCACCAGGCGTAAACTAACTGTGACGTCACCCGTTGGTTTCAACGCCGAGAAAATGAAGCCCGGATTTTGCTACTTCCTGGTCGCCGTTTTGGATTTTTTGGAGCCAGGGACGTAAAAAGCGTCATCAAACAGACTGGACCGGAGAGGAACTAGGGGCAGGATTGGCTGAGGACTCTCTTATCCCGCCCACATTTTACCGCAGAGGCTTCTGTTGCTGTCTATCAAGTATAGCCACGCCCCCTGGCTCCGCCAACTTTAACTATTTATTTAAAATTCAGTATTGATTTATTTTAAGATCGGCCACCTGATCTCTCATTTTGACCATGAAAACTAACGGGAAAAAAATCCTGAGCTGTAGAAAATCAGTCTATCAAATTTTATTTTTTCCAAAAATGAATTGGGGTCTATGGAGAAAAAGCTTTTTGGAGCCAACCCCAGCGGACGGTGTGATATTGCAAGTTTTTGACACTTCCGGGTTGGCTTCAATTCTGGAGCCAGATGCTATGTCCACTATATATACAGTCTATGGGCACCACTGGCAAACCTGCCTATTTTGGTGTTCTCTGGCAAATGCTAAGCAAGCTACACGGTGCTGAGCTGTGAGGTCTCACTAGAGGATGTCAGGGCCCTCATGGAGTCTTACAGTTTGCTCAAAAACATGAATGAGTAGTCAGTGTTGGGCAGTAACGTCACTACAAATAGCGTCGTTAGTAGTTTAACTACATTTTTCTGTAACGACGTGATGGCGTCGTTGTTTACAAAATCAAAAAATGTTTCAACAGCTTCGCTAATGTTTTGGTCATGTAGCACGGTAGCGAACGCAAAAAGCTACATTAAAAATGATGAATGTTGAACTGCTTGAAGCGGAGCTTTCTGCTCTGCTGCAGTCTCATCTCACACTTTTAAGGATCAGACAGTGACATCATCTGCAAACGCCGACATGTCTGTGTCGACCAATAGAAGCGGAGGAACTGTTGATGTCGTCATTCAACAATCCCTTCCTGCGATTCACTGGATCCACACACGCACAGACGCTCGCTTCAGTTCACTGAGAGATGGCAGAGAAGGAGGGAGAAGACGAGAAGCTACCGAAGGAGTCAGAGTCACCGTGGCCCTACCTAAATAGTTATATGAGTTTTTGTGAAAAAAACGGAGAAAAGTTGTTTTCAGATGCCTACTGTGCCAGCCCAAGGCGAAGTTTCTGTCAACTTCAAAGACGTCAAATACAAATCTGAGAACCCATATACAGGTGACTACCGAATATGCACAACCAGCAGCAGTTAGCTAACCACCACATGTCAACCGCAGTATAAGATACACACACAAACGAGCTACTTTTCAACATCTAAAATTCGCGTGGCAGTAAATTAATTAAATTAAGCGTAAGGTTGTGGTGGCAGTGTGTGAATATGTATAAATTGGGGGATTAAATAATTAAACTGATACATATAGGAGGGAAGAGGTATGGGAGAAAACGAGGTAACAGTAAAACCAAAATCTGTCTTCTTCAGTATTACTGTTAACACTAATGAGCAAATGGCTGAAAAAAATAACAGAAAGGGTGACAAAAGTGATGGCATAAATGATTAAATATCTTAATCTTACACTCAAGATCAAAACTGAGTTAAGTAGTAGTGGATACAGCACTTTGGGAAAGAATGGAATGATTTTACATAGATATTAGACTTAAGAAATAAAACTTGATTTAATACCCAACGTGAATACCCAAATTATGTATAATATTGTCTTACGATAATATTGCTTACTTTATATGGAAATGATATCAAATGTAACCTATTATACCCTCCAATGTAAGTGGTGTGTTAATATAAGCTACTGCAACTTAATTATCAGATACATTATGTCTGCAATGCAAACTAAAAAGAAAATCAAAACAATGATTTCTAATGTAAAAAGGTTGATTCATTTTAAATATAGCTCCACATATTCCTCAGTGTATCAACTTACTAAGTTTGGAGCACTGAGAACAAAAATGATGGTTTAATAATAAACAAGTCAGCATTTCCTTGTCTCCGTTTGACTGACTTCATTAGTCCCTGAAATTTTTTTGTTAAGAAAAAAAAAGTAACTTGAATGTATTAAGCTACTTTGGTCATATTGCTGTAGCTTGGCTTGCTACATTTCTGTGGGTCATAGCTTCAGTGTAGTAAAGCTTGATTTAACACAGAGTAGCTGGTAGCTTGGCGCATTATAGTTTCCAAGTAGCTTGCCCAACACTGTGAGTAGTCCTCTGGAGGTCATTTTGAAGGGCTCTGGCAGTGCTCCTCCTGTTCTTCCTCACACAGAAAAAACAGATGTTTGTCCTGCTGATTGGTTGTTGCTGTTCTACGGCCCTGTCCAGCTCGTCTTGTCTATCTTCTTCATGCTCTTGAGACTGTCCTGGGAGACACAGCAAACCTTCTTACTATTATAAACATAGATGTGTCATCCCAGAGGAACTGGACTACCTGTGCAACCTCAATTGGCCTCAGGTAGTGCCTCATAATACCAGCAGTCATAAGTGCACTAACAAAATGCAAAACTCAACAAAAATCAGTCAGGAAGAAGACAGAGAGAAATGGTCTGTGGCCACTACCTGCAAAACAATTTTTTTGGGGGGAGACTGTCTTGCTGCAGCCTTTCCTGTTCAACTGTTGAAGAACTTGTGCTTCCTAACTGGACAGATGGATATCCAAGAAGCTGAGTTCAACTGGTGTTAAACTGTGACAATATGGTTCTCCCTGAATTTCTCTGAACATTACAGTTTGCATATTCCATTTCAACAGGTATTACAAAGAACAAAAATGTGTTTGTTTTAGATGACAGTGTCAGCACAATGTATTCTGACAAAAACCTGGAAAACTGCACTGATTTTACAGTATGCTACATGATTACATAGTACAAATTATTCAGTGCACACTGTAGTACATAATTGGATGTACATATAAACAGATCATAAATTTGTGCTGTTGGTCATTTTGATAAAACTTTAAGGACTCACCTAAAACTGTCAGAGAGACAGTGTTGCTGTTCTTTGTATACTGGGAGCTCTTCCTGCGACCAACACACCAATAGTCACCACTGTAGTCTGTAGACAGAAGTCGTAATGTGTCGTGTTCATACGCACTGTAGGTAGAAAATTCTCGTCCATCCTTGTTGATCTTGTATTCCCAGTCTGCATCTTCTCCTTTGTTCATGTCACATATGAAGGTCACAGACTCTCCAATAAAAAAAGTGAACCAGTTGGGGTCAGTCGTCAGCACAGCATCTAGAATCCAGTACAAACACAATTTTGCACAAATTGTACAACTGCAATAAAAACACACAATTATGATGCTTACAATCTGTTTAAATGTATAAAATACAAATTAGATGGGGGAAAAAGGCAGGAGAAGGATGTAATTAAGAGTCAGACAGTATGAGGAGATTTATATTAATTGAAAAAATAAAGAGAAAACTGTTCAGTTACCTTGAGCTTGTCCATTGGAGAGGAGTGGAAAGAACACTGCAAGAAAAGGTTGAAACTTCAGACAAACTCAAATATTTCTTTGAAAAAAAGACATTTAGGTAATTCAGAATGTCAAAATATGATTGTATAAAACATGTAAAATAGTCATCCACTCTCATCTAAAAAAAAAACTCTTCAATCCATAAAAGATCATAAAATCACAAGTCTCTTCTATTCAGTGCATGAAAAAAATGGAACAAATAACCAATGCTGTTCTTATCTGGTATTTAAACAGAAAAGGCCAGTTATGTACTCACAGAAGAACCACAGCTCACAGGACAAAGCAGGTCCCATCCTCGCATTCAGCCCAAACACCTCTGAGAAATTCTAGTTTAAAGAGTGAAGAACTGTGGGGACAAAAAACAGAAGTTACATTTCATATGAATTGTAGATGTGACGTTCTTTTCTGACTTTTTCAGCTTGATTCTGCTCCCTTCCTTTTACACAAAACTGCATTTGACCACAGAATGATTTAACATTTCTACACTTCCTCTTGTGCACTAAAGAAACATCTTAGACTAATCCTCATGCAAAGGTTTTGTCTGTAGTTAAATGAACTACAAAGAAATCAGACAGTATTTTTTTTCACGTATACAAAACATGAATCACTAAATTTTAACTGCAAGACAAAACTGTAGAAAGAGCATTATGGGAATCATTTCAATGATTAACTGTGTAAAGGACTTGAGGTTTCTGCATTTGAGCTTGATTCAGGTCTTTAAAGAAACGGTGACAGACATCTAAGTTGGCTTCACTTGTTCTGTTTTTGTGTATTTGTTAGGAGCATCACTACTTTCATTACAGCTACATGTATCCATGACAAACTCATCTGTAACACAAATTCTTTTGGAGCACTGAAGTAACAGCTTTGAAAACAATATTTTTTGTCTTTATATAAATGAGTTGAAACTGCTGCGGACACAATTTGAATTTCTCAAGATCAGTGATGAAATATTATTTTGCTTCCTGCCACAGATACCATCATCCTGTAGGCTACTGCTGCCTTACAATAGGTCAGTGATGATTGATGCAACTGTAAAAGGTTGCTGACTAACAGTTCAGGTTTTGACGTATACAATGAATATATTTCTATATACAATTCAAAGTTTGTACAGACATAAAACAGCGGTGTCAGACTCACCCACATCAGTTCTGAACAGCATGTACTTCATTACACAACAGTAGAATTTACATCTGAAAATAAAGTCATTCCGCAGCCTACATCACAAAATTGTAGCTTCATGACTATAAAGCACTTCCCTTCACAAAATCTTAAAATGTCTTCTTATAGTGAAATCATGTTTCAATTTTGGTCATGACTTTGACCACAGGAAGTGAGTGAGCTCAAACAAAGCAGAAATAGTGTCATGAAAGAGAAGTGAGCATGAGGAGAGATGAAGTCCTGCCCCCATCTCACAGCGAGCCTCTGTTAGACCAGAAGGCTTCGTCTGACTTTGACACTGCAGCGATGTGCAGCTCCGTTCTGGTATCATTTTAGATGCAAAGATTATTTTTCAAGGAACCAATATTGGAATCTAAGGCTCAGTTCTTCAGTTTGCAGCCCACAGTAACAGCTTCTCCCTCCATCACTGGGTGCACCGGGCTCAACACAATTATATCTTTTCCTATAAAACATTCAAACAGGACCAAGTGTCAGTAAAGCTCCAGACTTTAAACTTAATTTTAAGTGTAATATTGAACATACAGAATCTTAAATGTAACTTAATTATTTCACTGTGCAGCAGCAGTTCACTGGTATAAAAGCTACAGTGGAGCCTCAGACAGCAGTAGGTGATGCAGCCTTTAAATAAAATGTTGATCTGAATACTCAGCACACAAAATGATGATGTGATAGAGGTCTGTGGCCTGTTGGGGTCATTTATATTTGTGCTGATGTGGGAAACTGAACAAGAGAAAAGAATGAATGGTAGGAACTGCACTGCTGAGAAATTATTGCTTTTTGGGTTTTATATATTTTCACAAATGCTCCTCAAATAAAGCATTCATCTGGACCAGCTTAGCCTGAACCAACAGAACAGACCATTAATGGGAGCTTCTGGTTTACATTTGTAGATGTGAAACAGGATCATTACAGACACTTAGGCTGGACAGTGATGTTGACTGAACTGACCTGTTCCAGACTCACATCAGTGCACTGCAGTTTTCTTGGTGAACTTGTTGACTGTGCAGGTGGATCTGGTCATTGTCCCCCAGACACAACATTTGACAGGCGGTCCAGTTCAGTGAGACTCATCACTCTCCACAGTACAGCTCAGAGTTACTGAGGCTCCAGGACTCAGCCATGATGGAGACACACTGAGATCAGGCCTGTCTTTATCTGGTGGAAGAAAAACAACAAGCTCTATCAGTCCAGTCATATTTTCATATCACTGTTTCCAAACACATGATACACACTGGATGTACACTTTCCGCTTGGGGATCAAACAAGTACTTCTGTTCTATTTTAATCTAAAATAATCTGTTTCTGCTCTTCAATAGATTACTGAAGCTAAAACTCACCATCAACTCAAACACTGAAAACTACTCTATTACATGCTGGCAGACAGTATATTGGAGAAATTCATTGAAACAAATTCAACAGGAACTGATTCTGAAGGTGACAGACTCTCCAGTGTATAAAGGACCAGTTTGACATCGAGGACTCTGGACTCTGTTTCCTGTATAACTGAGTCACTTGTGTACTCACAGAACAACCCCAGCCTGGAGAACAAAGCGTGTCCCATCCTCACATCCAGCACTGACACTGTGTCACTCTGCTTCTGAAAAACACTCAGAGAGAATGTGGTGAGCACAAGTTTAATCTCATATCAGCATCAGCTCAGATACGTTCTGTAAAATCTAACAATAGCCTCTCTTCCCTTGTTCACAAAGTTGTTCACTTCATGCTTAGAAACCACAAACGCTTGAGTCTTGTACAAGTTTCCAGCTAAAATACTGATGCTGAGGAATTTTGTACAAAAAAGATCACATCCAAATGCAGCTCAGTTTTAAAAAATAGCAGCTTGGGTTCATTCTTCTTGATATTTATTGAAATTAATGAGTCAATGTTACACTGTATTTATCTATAAGAAAAGCTGAACATCAGGATTCATTTGTAAAAACAAATCCATGTTAAAAACCTTGAGATGCCAAAATTACTAACAAATTATTAAACCATATTTAGATTTTCAAAACTTATGTGTAGAAAACTACTTCACACCTTTGCTGTGGAAAACAGGAAGCAATGAAACCTCAAAGAAACCATTTGTCTGAGCTAAACAAGTCAATTCAGGACCTGTCAGCATGAGTGAGTGAAACCATTTCCTCTTTGTGTGGACAGTATGACTATAAATTTAGACACAGTCTCTGTGACACTGAGTGTTCACACACAGTAGACTCATCCTCCACCAAAACCAATGATCTCATTTGCACTCAAAGAAGACAATCCAGATACACAGTAAAATATTTTTTGTTTTTCTGTTTCCAAATGCTTCTTTCTACCAAGAACAAAGAAATCAAGCTGCTAGTTTTTACATCATCTTTCTGACAAACAGCAATGATCACAAACCTCCACCTACTTCCTCATTTCCTCCAGATGATGAAAATGTAGATGAGCCTATTTCACACTGAGTACAACCATAATAAGACACAGAGAGAACATCTTTAAAACTGCTGTAGAAATGTCTCCAATAAGCTGAACACTGAAACACATCATCTATTAAACGACAAAATAGACAAACTTTTTGTCATTCTGGTGTTCCTTTGATCTGCATTTGTCAATTAGACTAAATTACACAGCAGCAGAAAATGACTTCAAAACACATCCATGAGCCACAACATGATGGGAAGGATTCTAATTCAGTTTCTAAAAGCACAAGGTTGTTTTCACTGTAGCAGACATTTGGACCAGGGTGTCCAGAGGGATGAAGATCAGCTAAAGGACTCGAAGGAACTGAAGTTGTTGCAGCTGACAGTGACCAAAGACTGTGTGTTGTGACGATGCAGCTATAAAAACATGTTTTGTTAGAGGAGAAATGAATACAAACGTGTTCTAAGAAAGGTGGGCTGTTCAGCATTCCAACTAGAAAAAATACATCCATTGTGGTCAAGTCAACTGATTATTTATTTAATATTCAGCAGAAAAATACTGAGATAAAATAAAAAGGCTGCACATACAGTGTAAAAAGAAAGACATTGTATTAATACAACTCATCACTGAGCACATCAGACTTCTCACTGAAACAAGTACCAATCTATAAAACTGACACTGGTGATAACGTTCTTATTTTTGTTCATAAAATTTCTTAACATGATGCTACATAACAAACATTTACCCAATAACAGTGAGAGCAGGAATAATAAGGTTAATGTAAACAGGTTTGTCACAAATATTTAACTGTGTGAACAAGAAATTCACACATGTTTAATAAACCTGGTGACAACAAACCAACCTGCTTAACATCATTACTGACATGAAAAACACTTCTATGGTCCTTCACCTTCTAACCTTTACATGACAACAAGATTACAACTACATGTACAGAACAAGGATAAGGATAAAAGCAGGATTAGCACTGTTGCTATTTATGTCACAGCTAAACACAGATCAGAATTCTTTAACATGATCCAAAACAAAACTGAACAAAATACTGTTTGATGTTGGGATGGCAGAAGTTGGATGAAAATTGTTAAACATGTTTGAACTTGAAGACATTTTTTTATGTTTTTGTCCGTGAGTCTCTGGTTTTGTTGATGATGCATTTCTTTTTAGGGATCTGAAACAAATCACAACAAAAACAACTCAGAAATGGAAAATCAAAGACATAATAGTGGTGAAGATGTAAGAATAATCTCACCTTCTGCAGTACTTGATTTTTATACAAAATATTATCAAGAAGTACAGAATTTGTGAGAGAATTCTACAGTTAAACTTGAGTTACCATCATCTTTTTCTTTCTCAGATTTGAAATCTTCTAAACTGTGAGATGGGCGCTAATTTATCATTTTGCTACAGCAGCAAGAGAATGAGTGGAATTCTACACCTTCTTTATCGAAAAACAGCCAAACTGCCCGTCTTAGGGGTGAAACCTTTTGTGGTGGGCTCTGTTTTGAATCATACAGTCATTTATAGCAGTTCATTCTTTGAGCAATGCTAGAATAGAGATTCTTTACTATCCTTTATCTCACACACACAAACCTATTTATATTTACACATTGATAGTTGAAATAACAGTTACTAAATTACTATGTTTGATGCTTTGTGCACTCACTGACCTTCACAACCTTCAGGCTGGTGGGAAGATGTGACATTAATATATTCACTGGCTGCTCCACCTGAAATAATAACGTTGAATGAATTTAGATTAGTCCCTTTTAATATAATCTATCATAACTCCACATTAATCAAAGGTTATACTGTACCACTGTCAGTGTTTCCAGAGCCTCTGATTGATTCATAGACAGCAGCATCACCTACAGGTCAGAGAAAATCAATGTCAAATTAGTCCCAAGAGCTTTTGGTTTGATAAAAGAAAAGAATCAAACTGGGTAACAGAAATAATAGTGAAAATAATAATTGGAAAGGCTGACCATAGAGGAGAGAGGAGTAAACTTGAGTTTCATTCTGGCTCTCTGGTTGATGCACAGCAGAGCTTTGATTGACGTACAGAGACTGAGAGAGCCTGGTGCATGAAGGAAATGAATAAGACACATGGAAAGTATTGTTATAATGCTGAAAATGACACTAGAGTGTTTGACCAACCTGTCACAATGTGGATCTGTAAAAAAAGACAACAAATATTACACTGTTTAGTATCCAAGTTGTTCTTCCCTTGTCATGTCATTAGAATTTATCTGTGATGTTTGGTGCATTATTGGATGGAAAACATCTCACCCTTAATCTTTCTGCAGCAGAACACCAGGAGAGGCAGCAGGATCAGAATCAGTAAAACTCCACAAACCAGCCCAGTGATCAGCAGAGCAGGAAATGAAGAGTTTTCAGAACTGGACTCTGAAATAAGAAAAAATATATAATGTGCAGAATCACCAAATGAATTTACACATTTTCAAAAGACTGCTGCTTCTAAAACTAAAAACAAGAATAATGTAAATGTTTACACACTTTTTACTGCCATCCAACTCTGTGCTGATTCTTTTCCTGAATATTGACATTTGTAGAAACCTTCATCTGACTTTGACACTGCAGAGATGTTCATCTCTCCTCTGGAATCACTTTGGATGAGTTTGTCGTCTTTATAAAAAAACACATTAGAAAGAACATTTTGTGTCCTCAACCTGCAGCCAAGAGTAACAGAATCTCCCTCAGTCACAGGATGGACAGGGCTCACCAGGATAACACCATCTCTATCTGTAACACAAACATGAAGATTCATTTAGTGGTCAGCTGGTGTCGTCTGATGGACAATTATTAGGAAACATCTCACAGGTTTTCTATTTTATCTTATATAGTGTCTAAAATGTACTTTTCAATCATGAATACAGCAGAAATCTAAACCCAGCAACAAACAAGGAGGTCATTCCACAGATATTCAGCAGGTAGTTTTACTTATTAATATTTGAAGTTGTCTGAATGACATCTCACTGCATTGTTTCTTTCATCATGACACTGACTCCAGATCTGTAATATTGATTGCATATTTCATAACTTCAGTATGAAGTTGAACCAGAAAAAAACTTAAATATTGCTGATGTCTCAAATTGAAATGAAAGAATTCTGAAGTGTCAACATGGTTGTCAGGTATGAAATTTTCACAAAAACCTTCTTTTTTGTGACCAAGTATTTACTATTATAAAGTATTCCATATTTGTTTGGGATGTTTTCACATCAAAGTACACATTTTTCAGAAAATATCTCCAGTTGACATCTGTACTATCGTTTTTTCCAATGTGTGTTCAAAGATGGGACTTCTCAAGGAACAAACACAAATTTGTTTCTTATTAGACCAAGATGAAATTTCAGACACCATTTTAAAAATCAGGCTTTATGATGAAAAAGTTTCAAATAAAGGAGAGGGTCGAGCCAAAGGCCTCTAATGATTTCAGATGGAATAAACCAAGCACAACTTATCTGATAACTGACATAATTACTGTACAGACCACCCTTAAATCCACAAAACAGAATATGTTTGACTATTTCATTCTTTATAATTCCCATGCTGCAAATTGTAACATTGACATAATACAGTTACAGGACGACATATTGTGACTTACACTGTCCAGTGATGTTGACTGCGTTGCTGAATGTTGATCCAGACTCACACCAGTACACTACAGTACCGTAAAGTATCCTATTAGCATTACATGTTGATCCACTCATTGTTCCCCAGTCAGAACAGTGAAACAGGATGCCACCACCAGTAAAGCCCCTCACTCTCCATTTAGTGGAGTTTCCCTCACAGCTCAGTGAAACAGATTTAGAGACAAAGTGCTGCACTGTGTCAGGATTCACTGTAAGAGACGCTGCTGAATGAAGATCTGAAAAACAGAACATGAAAAAGGATTCAGTGACATTAAAACATGATTGAAATAATCATTGTCCTTCAGAGTAGGAAATTAAGCAAATACATCATGATGGAAACTTCTGAATTTAAATTAAAGACAAACATGTTTCAATTCTACACAATTATTGAAAAATAAAGCATTACAACACTATATATGAGAATATCTGTTTAAAAAAAACAACAACATTAAAACCCCAAAAACTGAGAATGAGAAGTTCCTTGGGTTACAATAATCACTACTTTTGTTCCATTATGGAGATATAAATGCACACAATCAGTTAAAAATGAAATACCGTTGAGTTCTAAGATTTGTTTCTCATGAACAGACTGCAAAGACCAAACTGAACAAAAAGAGAAAGAATGCAATAAACAAACAAATAAACTGACCTCCAGACCAGACAAACTTAGGTTCACTGTAATCAGTGTAATACTCTGGGTCTCCTCTTCCAGCTCTACATGTAAATCCTGCTGTCTGTGTCTGTCCATGAATAATGAAGGAATCTTGTTCAGTCCCGTTGATGCTACCAGGCAGCAGCTCATAACTGTAGGAGGTTCCTGATAGATCAGGAACAGCCTGATACCAGTAGAACCTCCATCCTGCAGACGGATGTTCAACCTCACAGCTCAGAGTTACTGAAGCTCCAGGACTCAGCCATGATGGAGACACAGTGAGGACAGCTTTGGGTTTATCTGTTGGAAAGAGATTTTCCTACAATTAAAACATGTTACTGTGTGTTGTTGGTTGATTACATGTAACAATTGGATCCTGTGTATTTGCTTTATTTCTGTGTGTCAGCCTGCTATGTCTAAAAATATGCAACAAATATTTAGAAGTATCAAAGACAAAACATCTTTTCACAGTTTCAGCTGAACAGTCATAACTGGTGAATTATGATGGGACTTACTTTCCAACACTAACAAACTGAAGGGATCACTCCAGGCTGTTGAAGATTGTTTTGTGGTTTTCGTGATGCCTTTACACTGATACTCTCCATTGTAGAGTGAATTAGAAGAAAAAATGATGAATTCATTTTGATTTGGAGGTTTCTTTGAACTGGTAGATTTCCATTCATATTTCCATTCAATGTCTCCTCCATGGATCTCACATTTCAGAGTTCTCTTCTCTCCTCTATATATCTGAGGCCAGTCAGGTTGCAGAGTCAAAACTGCCCTGTTTGGGACTGTCCATGTTCAAGAATCACCGCAAGAGAAAGAAACATAACAGCTTAAATCAACTTTCACCATACCGACTTCATAACATAATAATGGCATTTTGAAATACTCAGAATCTTTTTTATGTTTTGTAAACTTAGAAACCTTCAAACTCACCATTGTTTCTGATTCTGACTGAATAACTGTACTCTGTGTAATAAACAGGGTCTCCTCTTCCTCCTCTGCACCTGTACAATCCTCCCTCTGAGACACTGATTTGTCCATTTGAATGGAAAACAGCATCTTGGGAGGTCAAAGGATGAGAAAATTTCTCATCTCTGTACCAGTAATATTTCCATCCAGACGATGGGTTCACTGAGCAGATCAGGGTCACGCTGCCTCCTACTGGAATGTCTCTGACGTCAGCATTTAACAGGGCCTTTGGTTTACCTGTCAGTGAGTTTAGAATAAAGATAAAAAAGGTAATCATTGTCCTCCAACTTGAGAAACTTGACAAAAAAATAAAAACAGATTACATCTCACTCAGCTGTTTCCTCTGTGTTTAAAGGCCAGATTACTTACTGTTCTAAATCTGGATGCAACAACTGAATTCACAAAAACTACATTCAATTCGATGCTCATTTTGACGACAAAACAAGTAAATGTGGTTGCATGAATTATTTCAGGAGCTTAAGTGTGATTCTAGATCCCAACAATAACGGCAGATCATGTGAATGTGTCACTAACAGGCTTCTCAATATCACCACCAGATTATTAGGACACAAGTTCATCTGACTGTTATTATAACTGTATATTCTACAAAATTAATTTGCTGCTTAGATGCATTCTGGCATTTCGAAGTCTTGTCAGTCTTATTTTTTCAGCCACAACCCTGGCAGTGCACAGTCTCAGAGCAGGTAAAAAAAAGAATGAACGGGAAAAACAACTCGTGATTCCTTGACCGACTTGAATCGAATGGAAGATGGCAAGTAAATGTGTACAACTTTATATATTTCTAACAGGTTGATCAGAATCAGTACTGAAGAAGAACCCATCATATCAGAAGTGTTTGTGGAGGACACACACACGATACACAAACACCCTCCTTCTCTGTGACACTGCAATAAAAGACACAAAGATTTTGTCCAAAGAACACAAAGTTGATGCATTAGAAGCAAGAAAAATGTGCAAGTGTAAGGATTGAAGTGAGTTTGATAAGGACCAAATTGTGATGGATGGACAACTGGAACAGAGCAAAAAACTGCAGTTCTTGTGGGGTGTTCCCGGTCTGCAGTGCTCAGTTTCTGTTTCTGCTGTTTGGCCGTGTTAAATGATAGCAAGTAAAGAACAAATATAAAAAGAACTTAAATCAATGAGTAAGCTCTTCTAAGTGTTAAATTTGTGTCTGTTTTAGGATTGTATCACTCGACAAATGCAGTGAAATAGCTTTGAAATTACTCACAGCTCCATAAATTCTTATGTTCCCCTCTGACTATCTGCATACAGAGCTCCTCTGGAACTTTTAGTAATGCTGATGGTCTTTTTGAAGAAAACCCACTGGTCAGTTCACACTGCTTTTACGTTCCTGACCTCTTATCTCCAACAGAACTCGCTCCGCAGCAGGTCAGGTGTTCAGCATCAGTTATCAAGGAGACGTACACCAGTAAGAAGTGAGCCACCATCGTAGTTCTACAAACCCAGAATTCAACTGGAAATTAAGTCAATAATCTCAAATCCTGCTTCGTAGTACAGGACTGTGAACTTACTCCTCTTCAGTTTACAAATAACACACAAGACCAATAGCATAGTTACAACCATGTGCTTTGACCACAACATAGTGTCCCAGTGTGTTGACTCGGCTGCCATTTACTTTCAGAAAATCTTTCTTCCAACAATACCGTCTCATCTCGTCACTGCCTCTGTTTTTACTCTACTCCATCACATTTCCTACTATTTTGAAACCAGCATTTTCCTTTATTCTGAGACTTTAACTGAGCTGTGGCAGACCACTCAGTCAGCATCAACAGTGTTCAGGAATTGATTCGGTATGTGTTATGGGCGCCGCCTTATTCTGGTCTCCTCCTCTTGTGTGCTTGTGTGGTGTTTGCGTGTGCCTGTGTTTTTTTCAGGTTGCCGCTGCAGCTGATCCTCCACACCTGTGCCCTATGGAGTCTGATTTCGAGCAGCTGACCTGAACCAAAGTCAGCCAATCCGGAGCCTGCATGGATCAGTATGAGAAGCCGGCAAGCCTGAAGCTCGGCAGCTTGCCGCTGTAACCAGCCATGCTCATGTGCCTTGGCTTAGTTGAAACTTTGTTAGACGTTATAAAACTCTGTACATTTGGAGGCACGAGTTTCATTCATTGTATTTCACACACGCTACTTTTGACTGTTAGGATTTATTTTGGGACAGAACTCTAGGTTCGAGTCTCTCTGTGTTTTCATTTTGTATTTTAATTTCCAGCATTCATTTAGTTATTGCCTCATTTTATTTTTGTTTGATTGTCACAATTTTATTCTTTTGTTAATAAATATCCTCAATACAATTAACAACTGATTTTATGTTACTTCCCTTTTCCCCAAAACGAGCTGAGTTTGTAACAGTATGTATATTATGATTGTCCTGTAAAATACTTCTCTCATCACTGTCCACACTAATGAATCTACATAATAGTATTCTGTATACACAGTAGTTGCTTTACCCAATATGTCGTACAACGTGTCTTTAAAAGTACCTGTAAATATCTTACTCTATCACCCAGTAGTCACAAAACACATTCAATCCAAATTGGACAACAGCTCAAGCCAGCTTCATCCATCCATTCTCTATACACCGCTTTATCCTCATTAGGGTCATGGGGGGTGCTGGAGTCTATCCCAGCTGACTCAGGCGAAGGCAGGGGACACCCTGGACAGGTCACCAGTCTGTCACAGGGCTACATATACAGACAAACAATCACACTCACATTCACACCTACGGACAATTTAGAGTAATCAATTAACCTCAGCATATTTTTGGACTGTGGGAGGAAGCCGGAGTACCCGGAGAAAACCCACGCATGCACAGGGAGAACATGCAAACTCCATGCAGAAAGATCCCAGGCTCAGGCCGGGATTTGAACCGGGAATCTTCTTGCAACAAGGTGAAAGTGCTAACCACTACGACACTGTGCAGCCCCAAGCCAGCTTCAATTTCCTTTTAAATGTAATAGACTTCACTCAATAATGTACCTTCGAAAACTCAAGATTACAACTATACTAGTTTCTTTTGTAAAACTTACATTGGTTCACTTCAGATTAACATCAGTTAACTCATTGTCTGACTAAAGATGTAAAATCATCACAGAATCAAAGAACTTTAACACAACAAACAACAAACATGACTTACCTGATACTGACAAAGTGACAGCTTTACTCCACTCAGTTGAAGAATAGGAGTCATCTCTGAGTCTACCCCTACACATGTAGTCTCCACTGCTGGACTCAGAAACAATGAATGTCTGGTAGTTCTCATATGTCCAGTGTACATTTAACCCAGGTCCTCTCCAGTCATACACCCATTTGGTGTTTTCACCTCCATGGACCTCACATGTCAGAGTGATTCTTTCACCACTGAACATCTGAGTCCAGTCTGGTTGTCGTCTTAGAACAGCCTCATTAGAAACTGTTTTCAGTTGGGAACAGTTAAGGGAATAAAAAACACAATATCAGCAGAAAATTTTTTACGATTTTTGCTTCATCACATTTCTAATTTCAATGATCAGAGTGTGTATTTTTCAATCAAAATGACTGAACTCACAGGTTATCTCAATGGTGACAGAATCACTTAGAACAGTGTAGTAATCTGATTTCCTTCTTTTTCCTCTGCACTGGTAGATTCCTCCTTGTGATACACTGATAACTCTGTTTTCTTCATCATTTGTTCTAACTGGATCCATTAGAACTTCAGAGGTTCTCTGAGTACGTCTGTACCACTTATATTTCCATCCAACAGAGTTCTGCACAGAGCAGGTCAGTGTCACACTGCCTCCTACTGGTATGGTTGTTGTTTCTGCTGTCAGTGTGGCCCTGGGTTTAGCTGTTATAAAAAACAAAAAACAACAAAAAAACAACAACATGCAATTATTCTCATTGCAACTGATCAACAGTTTTTAGGGAAAATATATTTTTAGGTATGTTTTCTTTTCACATTAGCTCTAAATTATTTCTTCTTAGAGTATAAAATCAAGAATGTAATGCTGTACTTTACAATAATTCAAAACTGTATTACATACTGTAAATGAGTACATAACCAGGAATCATAAATTTGTGCTGTTGGTCATGTTGATAAAACATGAAGGACTCACCTGAAACAGTTAAAGAGACAGTGTTACTGTTCTTTGTAGAATTTGAGCTCCTCCAGCGACCAACACACTGATAATCACCACTGTCATCTGCAGACAGAGGTCCTACTGTGTAGCGTTTGAGTGTGTTGTAGTAAATATAATCTCGTCCATCCTTGTTGATTTTGTATTCCCAGTCAGCATCGTCTCCTTCCTTCATGTCACATATGAAGGTCACAGACTCTCCAGTATAAAAAGTGGACCAGTTGGGGTCAGTCGTCAGCACAGCATCTGGAACTGAACACAAACATGGACTGACAAACTACTTTAGTTTGACTCTACAATATGTGTGGACACATTGATTAAAATAATGAAGACAGCTAAAGACTCATCCTCAGTGAATGAAATGAATGAAGACAAAGTAAACAGAGCCGTTACCTTGAGCATGTCCACAGTAGAGGAGTGTATTCAGCACTAAAATAAAGATTGAAACTTCAGACATTATAAAAATGAAACAACTGGGGATCTATGACTGACATTCACAGTGGAATGAAACAGTTTAATGTATAAAATCTGTTAAATGATCACTGTGATGAACCAATAATATGTTTCTGTGATGATTTAACTCAGTTCTCTGACTCTACATCAAAATATCTCATTTTCTATAATTCTGTCAACAAGAGTGAAGCAAAAGAGTTGGTAAAAAGTATCTGGTACTCACAGTGTAACAACAGCACAGACAGCAAAGTGTGTCCCATCTTCAAATCCAGCACTGACGCTTTGACACTTGTTCTGTCTGAGAAATACGTCCACTTTGTACCAACTGGAAGCTTGAATAGACACAGTAAACCGTGAGAAACAGACAAGTTTCATGTCAGGTGGGCATCAGACGTTTTCTGAAGAATTCTTTTCCTGTTTGGTCAGTCCAGTACCACTTCCGTCTCTCTATAAAAAAATAAAAAAAACCCACAAAAAACAACTCACACCACTGTTGGTTCGACCACAGAACATTTAGACAAGGTGATACTTTCATTCCAGCTTCTGCAAATACAAATAAGTTGACATTTGCTTTTTAAACACAAAATAATAAAATAAAACAAATCCTAAAGGAGAAACAACTTTGATCAGCTCGGATTAAATATTCTAAGTGTCTATTTTCATCCATCACATCACACATTGTATTTATTTCTGCATGTTATACTGAACATCCCCAGTGCACCTACACTTCCTGCATGGTCAACAAGTTTGTAAGGCAACAGCAAATTTCTACATTAGTGTGCAAATGTTTAGGGACCTCTCAACCAAATATCTGTTCCTGTGAATGTCTCAGTGAGAACAGAATTCATGAGTCCATCAATTATTCGTTCTAATCAACTGAAGTAAGTGACACCCTTTTTCTAGGGCAAAAGTTAGAGCAGACAAGTTAGTTTTAATCATACTTACATTTTACTGACATCCAGCTCTGTGCTGATGTTTGTCCTGAACACTCACTTGTAGAAGCCTTCATCTGACTTTGACACTGCAGCAATGAACAGCTCTGTTCTGGTATCATTTTAGATGCAAAGATTATTTTTAAAGAAACAAAAATTGGAATCTAAGGTTCGATTCCTTAGAACTGAATTATACATTAGAATTATATCTCTTCATGTAAAACATTCAAACAGGATGATTATTACAGCCTTAAACCAGCAGCTGAGGCCCGACTTGGATAAAAACTAGTAGAATTACTGCTGATTAACAGACTCTCACAACTGTTCTGAGAAGTTCACCGTCATCAGAATCAGTTTACTAAACACAAATCTGGTCATGTCACCACAGAAACTGGACACAAGAATGTTTCCTGTATAACTGAGTCACTTGTGTACTCACAGAACAACCCCAGCCTGGAGAACAAAGCGTGTCCCATCCTCACATCCAGCACTGACACTGTGTCACTCTGCTTCTGAAAAACACTGAGAATGTGGTG
Source organism: Acanthochromis polyacanthus (assembly GCF_021347895.1). Taxonomy (NCBI): domain Eukaryota; kingdom Metazoa; phylum Chordata; class Actinopteri; family Pomacentridae; genus Acanthochromis; species Acanthochromis polyacanthus. The sequence goes on from NC_067135.1 coordinate 13,722,378, forward strand.
AGCACAAGTTCCGTCTCATACCAGCATCAGCTCAAATACGTTCTGTAAAATCTAACAATAGCCTCTCTTCCCCTGTTCACAAAGTTGTTCACTTCATGCTTAGAAACCACAAACGCTTGAGTCTTGTACAAGTTTCCTGCTAAAATACTGATGCTGAGGAATTTTGTAAGATCACATCCAAGTAAAGACCATGTAGGAAATTGTGCAGATAATTGTTTTAATCGCAATTTATGTAAACTCTTGATATTTATTGGGATTAGTGAGTCGATGTTACACTGTATTTATCTGCAACAAAAGCTGAACAACAGGATTCATTTGTAAAAACAAATCCTTGTTACAAACCTTTGATATGTCAAAATCAAACAAATTATTAAACCATGTTTGATTTTCAAAACTTAATGTGTAGAAAACTACTTCACACCTTTGCTGTGGAAAACAGGAAGCAATGAAACCTTAAAGAAACCATTTGTCTGAGCTAAACAAGTCAATTCAGGACCTGTCAGCATGAGTGAATGAAATCATTTCCTCTGTGTGTGGACAGTATGACTATAAATTTAGACACAGTCTCTGTCACACTGAGTGTTCACACACAGTAGACTCATCCTCCACCAAAACCAATGATCTCATTTGAAATTTTAAAGAAGACGGTCCAGATACACATTAAAATTTAATTATTTTTTGTTTCTAAATGCTTCTCCTTTCTACTAAGAACAACCAAATCAAGCTGCTAGTTTTTACATCATCTTTCTGACAAACAGCAATGATCACAAACCTCCACCTACTTCCTCATTTCCTCCAGATGATGAAAATGTAGATGATCCTATTTCACACTGAGTACAACCATAATAAGACACAGAGAGAACATCTTTAAAACTGGTGTAGAAATGTCTCCAATAAGCTCAGTAATGAAACACATCATAGGCGTTTCTGGCCCATTTTTGGGGGTGCTGAAGGACCCCCAAATTGAATCCCAGCACCCCTAAAATTTAAAAGATTTTTATTTTTATTTTTTGTATTGCATGTCCTTCTTTTAACAAACCAGAAAAGTGTAAAAAAAAACATACAGTACTTGGTTGATACGTAATGTTTTAACAACAAAAATACAGCACCCCCTCCCCCATCTTGCCTCAAAATGGTTTGATCCTTCTCAACTTTCCCAACTCAGGCTCTGAGCCTCTACCTGCAGAGCTAAGCGCTGCACCACAGAAGGTAATGTGCCGTAGTGGTGTGAGTACCTGGTTTGAACTTCTACCACTCAATACCAACACATTATTATCATTACCAGTCCTCATTTTTGCTGCATTGAATCAAAGGTTACTGTTCATGTTGTTTGGTAGGAGTTAGCTTACGTTTTTTCTAGCTAGCAAACGTTACAGGTGGTCAGTGTGTGTTTGAATTGGACTGAGAAGCTAGCTGTTGTGTCAGTGCATGAATTAATATTAAAGCCAAGGTGCTACTGACTAGCTAACTGACCGGATGCCCATTAACATTATAACTCCTATTGTGTGTGTGTGTGTGTAGACAGACAGCCTCATCATGGACATAAGATTGTTTTTTCGAAGAAAAGAGCCAGGTTCAGGTAAGAGTGTAAGATCAAATGGTCTATCTATCAAGAGTAATGTTGTAAGTTGGATCAATGTATCAGTGTTTATATCTGTTATCAGATATAAAACACATTGTTTGGTTATTTGCCTTTAGACTGACACCTGGCGGCCATCTCTCAATTGTCCTTCGACCTTCAAAAAATTCCTGGATCCAGATGGTGATTCGGATCACCTCCAAAATCTAATCGATTCTTACTTGTGCTCTTCCGGACATCCTGTAAAAATTTGGTGAAAATCCGTCCATGACTTTTTGAGTTATGCTGTTAACAGACACACACACACACACACACACACACACACACACACACACAGACACTCACACAGACAGACAGACAAACAAACTCCGGTGATTACATATCCTCCTGGCGGAGGTAATAAAAGTCAAAAAATCCTAGGTCCATTTTTGTTTTTGTTTTTTTGGTGCTTGGTATAGGGGGCTGGTTTACTCCAGAAACATACATGCTGTTTATGTGTATGTTGAGGAGCTGCTGTATCTAAATGAGTCGTCTTTTCCCAGAAATTAGGACTACGATATGTTTCTTTTAAGATTCCAGTGCATTCCTCCTTTGCGGTGATTCCGCATTTAAATAAACTTTATCAGATTGGATGGTTTAGTCGCAGACCTTTTCAAAAAGTGTTATGCTTTTCTTTCACAAATGTGGGAGTGAAACTGCATTAAAACGTACAAAACAAAGAAATTTATCTTGCCTGGCTGGGCACCTCTGGGTGCTCAGCACCCCCCCAGATAGCAAACTATGGGTGAATCAATGTTGAATCTATGTTGAGACCTAACGTCGAAATTATACAGAAAGTGCAAGGTTGATAAAATGTTGAGTCAACGTTTGCTTTTCTACGGAAGCCCTAAGCGGACATGGCAGATTTATTTTTTTGCCACCCGGTTTCTTGAGATCACAAGATATTTTTTCGTGATCTCGAGAAAACAAAGTCACACACACACACACACACACACACACACACACACACACACACACACACACACACACACACACACACAGTGCATCTGTCCCTTTGGTGGAACTTTGCGCTTTGCATAACTCGGCAGTTCAGGGGTTCATCAGTGGCATTTGCTATTTTAACTTCAGGACAAAAACAGAGTCAAGATGGAGGCTGAAGGCTGAACTATAACAGTGCTGTGTGTTAACACAGTCACACCAGACTGTCAAGTAAAGAAAAGCCTAACAAGTGTTGAGGTCATTTAATCTAAACAACTCTATGATGGGAAATACCTTCAATAAAATGAAGTGATGCAGCCCCACACATAACCCAGGTTACTTCAGTCCTGTCTCCTGTACATAGTCGACTCTTGCTAGACTCTTGCTTTCAAATTAGGTTCCAAATGGGTTGCCAGTTCACACTGTGTAATGAAGTCATACATCTTCTGGCTTCTCAGACCTCGTTCAACTTACATAATCCCTCCAACATCTTCCTGTTTCTCCTTGCAAAACTTGAGAAGCCATTTATGAAACACTCAGCAACATGACAGAGCTGAAAACCTGGGTATCATTTTCACTAAATGATAAATTGATTGTTCATTTGCCATTTCAATTAAATGTTCCCAATGTTATACTTTACATGAAAGCAGTGGAACAAAAACCACTCAGATTGCGATCAGATCATAAACTCAGAATTCAGAATCAGAATTATGCCACTCCAGTAATAATTGAACTAGTCTTAGCTTATAATAGTCCTCATGACAATGTTGTAACAGAATACTGGCACCTAGTTGCTACTGCTGCTTGGCAGTAAAGATCAGTGCATGCTCCCTTTATAAAATCAGTAGTAAAGAAAATCTTGGCTCAAGACCTTATCACAACTTTTTTCAGACCATATCCATCACCCACACTCCACTTTGCAACACAGATATGAACTCTATTCTAAAATCTGCATAGTCCTTGTAGTTAGTTGCCAGTTGCAAAGAACAACTACAGGTGTGAGCCAAGGGTGCTCTTGCGAGCTGAAGCTGATCTGCTGTGAATGTAACTTTAATTGTCTTAGACAGAAATAAGTCAGACCCTGTACAGTACCTGAGGAACAGACCAAGCTCCTTCTCATCTCTTTCTCTGACAAATCTCAAGAGATAATTTGAGGTAGTTTGTTCGTCCACTGACATATGTCCTGGTAACTTGATGGATTTGGTGATGTTTCTTGCTTTTGGTTTCAGATCATCGAGAATCTTCTTCAGTCCTGTGGTACTCATGGTTTGTCCAATAGATTCAAGAACTGGCTTCCAACATTTTATGATAAATGCTGGTTCTTGTATCATTTCTTTGTGGGCTATTTCCTCCACCAGTCTTGGCAGATTTTCTTCAGTTGGGAAAACAGAACAATTGTGACTGCTCAGTATGCTGAGGAGTTCATCCATATCCGCCACTTTAAAGTTGTCAAGTGCCTCAGTCAGCACATCTTTCTCAGTTGTGCTGATGTAGTTGAAGAAAGCATCCAGTAGATTACTGTCTGAACAGGGGAGTGATAGAGCTTCTGTAAGGAATGGAGGTGCAAGTTGGACTGGAAAGAACTGAAAACGCTGCCATCCAAAGGCCAAGATGCGAGCAACGGCTGTCCACTCTCTCTCTTTGAATGTGTGGTGCAAACTTGGGATCTTGTAGCTGGTTCCACAGGTCTTTGTGGTATAAAAAATATCCCAGAAATCGGTTAGACAGTCCCTGATGACCCCACTCCCAACTCCGACCTCAACTTCTCCACGTTCAAGCACACGCCTGATTGAAATATTAGCATCCAGAATGTTTTAATCTGAAAATGCCGTTATCATGTCCATAAGACATTGTGCTTTGCGGATCACAATGATTTGATGCTCAACAACATTTTCTGGATTTGCAAAGAAATCTGTGCTGGTGGAACCCTGTTCTGAATCCACAGTGTGAAATGTCCCACTTACTTCTTCGCTGGTTGCCGAGCTGGGTGAATCTAGGCTTATTGTTTCCTCCACAAACATCGCTAGTTGATCTCCTTGTAGAGGTGAGTATATAACTGTCTCAGCAAGACCATCAACACAGTCAAAACACATGTTTGTTTGATGTCCAATAATAACTTCATCATCAACTGATGTATCTGTGAGAGGCTGGTCTGATGTTTGAGAAACTAGAGCAGACTGGAGTGTTGAGGTACTATTGGGACTGCTTGAAGAGAGAGGCCTTCTGCAAGACCGGCGTCTTTTGACAGGACTAAGAGAGACCAGTGGTGGGCTGGATGAAGATGGAAATGAATGTGTAGCTGGAGCAGGTGCATTGTATGTGTCAGATGAATGGGGCATGTCTGCTAATGCATCACCAGGCTCGGGATTACTATACTGTATTCCCTTTGTGCAGAGGTATACTCTAAGGACCTTGTGATTAGTTTGCTCATACAAACTTCTGACTGTGACACTACCATCAAGGGGTTCCCCAGAAACAGTGACAGAAAGCATGCACTCAAAGTCCTCTAATTTGCCTTGCACTGATGTGCCGCCAGGGAAAAAAAGTGTTTTTCCTCTTTCCAGAATGCTGGATACCGTCTCATCTTTCTTTACAATAATTTCTCTTGTTCCACCCCCAGTAGCCCTTCTTACTTGTTTATACATAGAGTCTTGATAGTTCATCCAGCCGAGTTCCACTTTCCTTGTCTTTTTTTCAGCATTTTTATTTCCACGAAGTGCAAGCCTTGATTGAATGCTGGTGGTTGCAGTGACTGATGAGGTGGATGGAAGCTTCATCTTCTCTCTTAGGCGATTTATTAATGCTGTTTTCCTTTGCTCTGTATCCTCCATTTCTCTTGAAGATAACTCCTTCCAGTTTTGAGCAAAAACACGGTCTCCATATTGAGGAATATACATAGAGAGCTTTTGCTCATCAAGGAGCTTCACAACATCTTGATCAATCTAAAAAACAAACAAAGGAAGATATGTCATATAATGTCAATATTCACCAAAAAAGGGTTTCTAAAACAACCTTTGGGGGTGCATAAAACAAGTATTTGTCCATATAACTGCAAGACATTACACTATCGACATCTGCCATGCACAGAAAATTTTCCTCATTTCCTGAATATCTATCCAATGAATATCTATTCTTCATCTATCTATTCTTCATGTATTCAATGTATTCACTTACAACTACCGAACTGGACCAAAAATATCTAATCATGTTTCAATTATGTTTTGTCAGCATCAGCATGCTATGTATTTGAATACTAATATTTTGTTCTTTACCTTGTCCTCTTCCATTTGTGATAGGTTCTCCTCGGGAACCCCCCTTTCCCTCAAGGCTGACAGAAATTGGTCCATCTGTAGAATTCAAAAAGCAAGTTAAAATAATCACACTTGATAGCAGTTATAAACATTTTTTTCACATTTTAATTGCTAGCCCTTCATTAACCAGCAATACAAAAGGTTTGTCATTGTGTAACTAATAGCCACGGCAGTTTATTCAATAGCCTCTGCTTTTAGCTGACAATTGTAATGCACTGCACTGTACCACTAAGCATAATGTTCAGTAAATATGACAAAGACAACACAAAGCACTGTTAGGGGAATAAATGGAAGGATGAACAGTTGATGACAGATTATCTTATTTATTTCACACTTTGAAGAAGGAGCCTTATTCTAGTTTATGCTAACCTCCTTCCCTTTTCACTGCTTCAGCCTATTGTACTTGAGCCAATGAAATATAATTTAACCAGTATGACTGTTTCTCTGTCTGAAGTAGCTGTACAAAGCAGCTGTGACCATCACCAAAACTGACATCAGCTATACCTTTATCAAGTTCATCTTTATTAATATATCTATGACTATCTATCTATCTATCTATCTATCTATCTATCTATCTATCTATCTATCTATCTATCTATCTATCTATCTATCTATCTATCTATCTACAATATTTGTTATGCATCTATCTATTTATGCACCCATCCATCCATTCACATTATCCATTAAAATACTACAGGATGTGTATGGTTGTCATGATGCAGGGCTTTACCTTGGCAGGAGACTTGGTCAAGCATCTGAGCCTCAGCTGTCACAGGAAGTTGGGATCACCCAGATGTGTCCATCTGCCAGAGCTGTGGGCCAAACAACATCCATCCATTAATCCAAAAGTGATCCTTAACAGTGACCGCTGTAAGTACATCTCTTGGTGTCCCACGGATGATATGAGGGACCAAGGCACAGCATGGGGATCATCTCCCCATATATCAATGAGCTAAACACGAAGTTCCGTTAGCAAAGATCAAGGCAGCAGATGAAATACAAAACTAAACCAATTAAGGAGAACATGAAGGGAAAAAGCAGTTACAACTACGCGAAACAGTCGACACACATCCCACCCTGCATTCCATGCACAATTTTGGCTAATTTTCAACCGGTTCAGCGTTTTGAGGGTCAGCGAACAGCCCTGCACGCCTCACATGCCACAGTTCGTCTGCACGTACCAAGAAGCACCGGAGCAACAGTCTTATAATTATGAATATGAATAATAATTAGGGGTGATCTGTTCCTGTAAAGTTCTGTAAAGAGTGTGCATCTTACCCTGTGCATACACCCACACGCCACGCAGAGGTCAGCTCAACGTCCACTGCAAAATTAATTTGTGATCTCGAGAAAACAGACTGTTTTCTCGAGATCACGAAAAAAAAAATCTCGTGATCTCGAGAAAACGGGTGGCAAAAAAATAAATTTGCCATGTCCGCTTAGGGCTTCCGTACTTTTCAACCATAAATCCCACTTTACCCAGATAGCAAAAGATGTTAAATCAATGTTGAATTAGGGTTAAGAAGGTTGAATTGTGGTTACGGTTGAAGACTGATGGTTGGATCAACGTTAATTCAACAACATTTTGTCAACATTGAAGTTTGTGTTTAAAAGATACCATTGAATCTACATTGTATTTTGGTTTAATTAAAATGTTTGACAGGTCAATGTTTAATTAATGTTGAATCTATGTTTGCAAACATGTAATCTATGTAAGCAAACGTTGACTCAACATTTTATCAACCTTGCGCTTTCTGTATAATTTCAACGTTAAGTCTCAACATAGATTCAACATTGATTCACCCATAGTTTGCTATCTGGGCCTAAACCTCTGATCCTAGAATCGCCCCTGAAACACATCATCTATTAAATGACAAAATAGACAAACTTTTTGTCATTCTGGTGTTCCTGTGATCTGCATTTGTCAATTAGACTAAATTACAGAGCAGCAGAAAATGACTTCAAAACACATCCATGAGCCACAACATGATGGGAAGGATTCTAATTCAGTTTCTAAAAGCACAAGGTTGTTTTCTCTGTAGCAGACATTTTGACCAGGGTGTCCAGAGGGATGAAGATCAGCTAAAGGACTCAAAGGAACTGATAGTGACCAAAGACTGTGTGTTGTGACGCTGCAACTATAAAAACATGTTTTGTTCCAGGAGAAATGAATACAAACGTGTTCTAAGAAAGGTGGGCTGTTCAGCATTCCAACTAGAAAAAATACATCCATTGTGGTCAAGTCACTTGATTATTTATTTAATATTAAGCAGAAAAATACTTAGATAAAATAAAATAAAAAGGCTGCACATACAGTGTAAAAAAAGACATTGTATTAATACAACTTGTCACTGAGCAACAAACACATGTCGCTTCTCACTTAAACAAGTACCAATCTATGAAATTGACACTGGTGATAACGTTCTTAATTTTGTTCATAAAATCTCTTAACATGATGCTACATAACAAACATTTACCCAATAACAGTGAGAGCAGGAATAATAAGGTTAACGTAAACAGGTTTGTCACAAATATTTAACTGTGTGAACAAGAAATTCACACATGTTTAATAAACCTGGTGACAACAAACCAACCTGCTTAACATCATTACTGACATGAAAAACACTTCTATGGTCCTACACCTTCTAACCTTTACATGACAACAAGATTACAACTACATGTACAGAACAAGGATAAGGATAAAAGCAGGATTAGCACTGTTGCTATTTATGTCACAGCTAAACACAGATCAGAATTCTTTAACATGATCCAAAACAAAACTGAACAAAATACTGTTTGATGTTGGGATGGCAGAAGTTGGAGGAAAATTGTTAGACATGTTTGAACTTGAGCACTGTTTTTTTTATGTTGTTGTCCATGAGTCTCTTGTTTTGTTGATGATGCATTTCTTTTTAGGGATCTGAAACAAATCACAACAAAAACAACTCAGAAATGGAAAATCAAAGACATAATAGTGGTGAATGTAACTGTCTCAGAGACAAATTCATGTAAATGAGTTCATAAATGTATTGTTTTTAAACTAGTTTATATTAAAAATGTTGTTCAGAGTATAAAAATGTGATTAAAAAGCATAAATAGTGGTAAAATGTGCCACCATAAAAGTTAAAATTTAGAGGATGCGAGGTCATAGTTTATGTCACATGACCGGATATAAAGTCAAGGCGCAATCCCCTGTGCATTGTGGGTGTTCAGAGAGGAAAAGTTGAGAGAAGACACGTGGACATGCAGCCCAAAAATGTGCATATGCTTTGACAAGCGCACACGGTAATTGAATTCACCTTACTATTGTGTATCATTTATATTATTATGACTTAGAGAAGAGCATTTGAGTTATATTGTGTTTTGTGTTTGTAGTTTTCACGATGTCCGAGGAAGAAGGAGAGATTAAAACATCTTTTAAAGATGTCCGTATGAAGCATGGTCCTTTAAAGCCTCGAACCAGTGCGTTTACAGTGAAGATGTAAGAATAATCTCACCTTCTGCCGTATTTGATTTTTTTTGACAAAATATTATCAAGCAGTACAGAATTTGTGAGAGAATTCTACAGTTAAACTTGAGTTACCATCATCTTTTTCTTTCTCGGATTTGAAATCTTCTAAACTGTGAGATGGGCGCTAATTTATCATTTTGCTACAGCAGCAAGAGAATGAGTGGAATTCTACACCTTCTTTATCTAAAAACAGCCAAACTGCCCGTCTTAGGGGTGAAACCTTTTGTGGTGGGCTCTGTTTTGAATTGTGCAGTCATTTATAGCAGTTCATTCTTTGAGCAATGCTAGAATAAAGATTCTTGACTGTCCTTTGTCTCACATACACACAAACCTATTTATATTTACACAGTGATAGTTGAAATAACAGTTACTAAATTACTATGTTTGATGCTTTGTGCACTCACTGACCTTCACAACCTTCAGGCTGGTGGGAAGATGTGGCATTAATATATTCACTGGCTGCTCCACCTGAAATAATAACATTGAATGAATTTAGATTAGTCACTTTTAATATAATCTATCATAACTCCACATTAATCAAAGGTTATACTGTACCACTGTCAGTGTTTCCAGAGCCTCTGATTGATTCATAGACAGCAGCATCACCTACAGGTCAGAGAAAATCAATGTCAAATTAGTCCCAAGAGCTTTTGGTTTGATAAAAGAAAAGAATCAAACTGGGTAACAGAAATAATAGTGAGAACAATAATAGGAAAGGCTGACCATAGAGGAGAGAGGAGTAAACCTGAGTTTCATTCTGGCTCTCTGGTTGATGCACAGCAGAGCTTTGATTGACGTACAGAGACTGAGAGAGCCTGGTGCATGAAGGAAATGAATAAGACACATGGAAAGTATTGTTATAATGCTCAAAATGACACTAGAGTGTTTGACCAACCTGTCAGAATGTGGATCTGTAAAAAAAGACAACAAATATTACACTGTTTAGTATCCAAGTTCTTCTTCCCTTGTCATGTCATTAGAATTTATCTGTGATTTTTGGTACATTATTGGATGGAAAACATCTCACCCTTAATCTTTCTGCAGCAGAACACCAGGAGAGGCAGCAGGATCAGAATCAGTAAAACTCCACAAACCAGCCCAGTGATCAGCAGAGCAGGAAATGAAGAGTTTTCAGAACTGGACTCTGAAATGAGACAAAATATATAATGTGCAGCATCACCAACATAATTTATACAGTTTCAAAAGACTGCTGCTGCTAAAAATAAAAACAATAAAAATGCAAAGGTTTACACACTTTTCACTGCCATCCAACTCTGTGCTGATTCTTTTCCTGAATATTGACACTTGTAGAAACCTTCATCTGACTTTGACACTGCAGAGATGTTCATCTCTCCTCTGGAATCACTTTGGATGAGTTTGTCGTCTTTATAGAAAAACACATTAGAAAGAACATTGTGTGTCTTCAACCTGCAGCCAAGAGTAACAGAATCTCCCTCAGTCACAGGATGGACAGGGCTCACCAGGATAACACCATCATCATCTGGAATACAAACATGAAGATTCATTTAGTGGTCAGCTGGTGTCATCTGATGGACAATTATTAGGAAACATCTCACAGGTTTTCAGTCTTATCTTACATATAGCTACACATATACATTTATCTTTCAGACACCATTTTAAAAATCCAGATTTTATGATAAAAAAAGTTTCAAACAAATAAAAGATGGTTGAACCAAAGACCTCTAATGATTTCAGATGGAATAAACCAAGCACATTTTATTTTGCAAACTGACATAATTACTGTACAGACCACCATTGAATCCCCAGGACAAAGAATGATTATTTCACAATTTCAAATTCCCATGCTGCAAACTGGAACATTGAAATAATAGATACAGAACATATTGTGACTTACACTGTCCAGTGATGTTGACTGCATTGCTGAATGTTGATCCAGACTCACACCAGTACACTACAGTACCGTAATGTATCCTATTAACATTACATGTTGATCCACTCATTGTTCCACAGACAGAACAGTGGAGCAGGAAGCCATCATCAGTAAATCTGCTCACTCTCCATTTAGTGGAGTTTCCCTCACAGCTCAGTGAAACAGATTTAGAGACAAAGTGCTGCACTGTGTCAGGATTCACTGTAAGAGACGCTGCTGAATGAAGATCTGAAAAACAGAGCATGAAAAAGGATCAAACTTTAGGACAAATCCAGCTCAGTGACATTAAGACACAAAGGAAAAAATTGTTTTCCTTCAGAATAGTAAATTTGCTTAAATTCTACACAACTATTTTACAATTAAATGAAAAGCAATACAACACTATATATGACAATATCTGTTTCAAAAACAACATTAAAACCCCAATAACTAAAATTTAGAAGTTCCTTGGGTCACAATAATCAATACATTTCTTTCATTGTGGAAATTTAAATGCATACAAACAATTAAATGTTAAATACTGTTGAGTTCTAAGATTTGTTTCTCTTGAAGAGGCTACGAAGACCAAACTGAACAAAAAGAGAAAGAATGCAATAAACAAACAAATAAACTGACCTCCAGACCAGACAAACTTAGGTTCACTGTAATCAGTGTAATACTCTGGGTCTCCTCTTCCAGCTCTACATGTAAATCCTGCTGTCTGTGTCTGTCCATGAATAATGAAGGAATCTTGTTCAGTCCCGTTGATGCTACCAGGCAGCAGCTCATAACTGTAGGAGGTTCCTGATAGATCAGGAACAGCCTGATACCAGTAGAACCTCCATCCTGCAGACGGATGTTTAAACTCACAGCTCAGAGTTACTGAAGCTCCAGGACTCAGCCATGATGGAGACACAGTGAGGACAGCTTTGGGTTTATCTGTTGGAAAGAGATTTTACTCCACTTAAAACATGTTACTGTGTGTTGTTGGTTGATTACATGTAACAGTTGGATCCTGTATATTGGCCTTATTTCTGTGTGTCAGCCTGCTATGTCTAAAAATATGCAACAAATATTTAGTGGTATTAAATACAAAACATCTTTTGACAGTTTTAGCTGAACAGTCATACACACGTGGACAAAATTGTTGGTACCCCTCAGTTAAAGAAGGAAAAACCCACAATTCTCACTGAAATCACTTGAAACTCACAAAAGTAACAATAAATAAAAATTTATTGAAAATTAAATAATCAAAAACTGCCATTACTTTTGAATTGTTGATTAACACAATTATTTAAAAAAACAAACTAATGAAACAGGCCTGGACAAAAATGATGGTACCTCTATAAAAGATTGAAAACTATTTGACCAGAGTGACATGATTAACTCAGGTGTGTCATTTAATTGACATCACAGGTGTTTCCAAACTCATAATCAGTCAGTCTGCCTATTTAAAGGGAGACAAGTAGTCACCCTGCTGTTTGGTGAAAAGGTGTGTACCACACTGAACATGGACAACAGAAAGCGAAGGAGAGAATTGTCCCAGGACATCCGAAAAAAAAATTATAGACAAACATCTTAAAGGTAAAGGCTATAAGACCATCTCTAAACAGCTTGAAGTTCCTGTGACAACAGTGGCTCATATTATTCAGAAGTTCAAGACCCACGGGACAGTAGCCAACCTCCCTGGACGTGGCCGCAAGAGGAAAATTGATGACAAATTGAAGAGACGGATCGTTGGAATTGTATCCAAAGAGCCCAGAGCAACCTCCAAAGAAATTAAAGGTGAACTCCAAGGCCAAGGTACATCAGTGTCAGATCGCACCATTCGTCGTTGTTTGAGCCAAAGTGGACTTCATGGGAGACGACCAAGGAGGACACCACTGCTGAAAAAAACTCATAAAAAAGCCAGACTGGAATTTGCAAAAATGCATGCTGACAAGCCACAAAGCTTCTGGGAGAATGTCCTTTGGACAGATGAGACCAAACTGGAGCTTTTTGGTAAGGCACATCAACTCTATGTTCATAGACTCAAAAACCAAGCATACGAAGAAAAGAACACTGTCCCTACGGTGAAACATGGAGGAGGCTCAGTAATGTTTTGGGGCTGCTTTGCTGCATCTGGCACAGGGTGTCTTGAAAGTGTGCAAGGTACGATGAAATCTGAAGACTATCAAGGCATTCTGGAGAGAAATGTGCTGCCGAGTGTCAGAAAGCTTGGTCTCAGTCGCAGGTCATGGGTCTTCCAACAGGACAACGATCCAAAACACACAGCCAAAAACAGCCAAGAATGGCTGAGAGAAAAGCGTTGGACTATTCTAAAGTGGCCTTCTATGAGCCCAGATCTGAATCCCATTGAACATATGTGGAAGGAGCTGAAACATGCCATTTGGAGAAGACACCCATCAAACCTGAGACAACTGGAGCTGTTTGCTCATGAGGAGTGGGCCAAAATACCTGTTGACAGCTGCAGAACGCTCATTGACAAATACAGAAATCGTTTAATTGCAGTGATTGCCTCAAAAGGTTGTGCAACAAAATATTAAGTTATGGGTACCATCATTTTTGTCCAGCCCTATTTCATTAGTTTGTTTTTTTAAATAATTATGTTAATCAACAATTCAAAAGTGATGGCTGATTTTGATTATTTAATTTTCAATAAATTTTTATTTATTGTTACTTTTGTGAGTTTCAAGTGATTTCAGTGAGAATTGTGGGTTTTTCCTTCTTTAACTGAGGGGTACCAACAATTTTGTCCACGTGTGTAACTGGTGAATTATGATGTGATTTATTGTCCAACACCAACAAACTGAAGGGATCACTCCAGTGTGTTGAAATTTTTTTTTTTGTAGTTTTCATGATGCCTTTACACTGATACTCTCGATTGTGGAGTGAAAAAGGAGCATAAATGCTGAATTCATTCTGATTTGGAGGTTTGATTGAACTGGTAGATTTCCATTCATATTCCCACTCAATGTGTCTTCCATGGATCTCACATTTCAGAGTTGTTTATCAGACCGAGGTCTAACTGACCTCTATATATCTGAGGTCAGTTAGGTTGCAGAGTCACAATTACAACAACAACATAATGAACCCCACTCAGTTGTTTCCGATCTATTTAAAGGTCAGATTACTTTCTGTTGTAAATCTCTATACAGCAAATGTTTCATTTTCCCAAACAAGTGAATTCACAAAAACTACATTCAATTCTATGTTCATTTTGAAGACAAAACAAGTAAATGTAGTTGCATGAATTATTTCAAGAGCTTGAAAAACATTAAGTGGGATTATAGATCCTAACAATAACTGCAGACCATGTGAATGTGTCACTAACAGGCTTCTCAATATCATCACCAGATTATTAGGACAAAAGTTTATCTGACTGTTATTAAAACTCTATATTCTGTAAAATGAATGTGCTGCTGAGATGTATTCTGGCATGTCAAATAGTTTTAGTCTTATTTTTTTAGCTGCAATCCTGGCATCGTACAATCTCAGAGCAAGTAAACAAAAATGAACAGAAAAACAGAACTTGATGTATTTCTCAGAAGAACAATCCGTAATCCTAAACCAATAAGAGGAAAATAACATACAAGCTAAAAACAGCACAGCTGCTAAAACCAATAACAGGAGAGAAAGATGCGACAAAACTACAGACTGTCAATGTGTAAATAATATGCCTATCTGTGTCAGTAAGTTGCTTAGATGCAGGTTTAATGATGTGTCACAAGATTTTATAATGAAATTACAAACACTGTCCTCTAATACTATGGAAGACAAATTATTTAATGATTAAATAATCATGTACTAAAATTAAAGTTCTTTTCATGTTGATATGGAAGATGAAATCATTAAACTAATGTCTCATTCTTATGACCTGTGGGACACTTTTAGTCTTTTTCTTTCAGCTGTTTGGTGATGTTAAATGATAGCAAGTAAAGAACAAATATAGAATGAATTTAAATAATGAGTAGGCTCTTTTAAGTGTTGAACTAGTGTCTGTTTCAGGATTACATTGCATGACAAAGGCTTAAAGAACTGACAGGTCTGAAATGGCTCACAGCTCTAAAACTCTTCTGTTCCCCTCTTTGTGCTGACCTGTTCTCTCCAACACAAGCCGCTCTGGAGCAGGTCAGGTGTTCCGCATTAGTTACCATGGAGACGTACACCAGTAAGAAGTGAGCCACCATCGTCAAATTCAACTTGAAATTAAGTCAGTAATCTCAAATCCTGCTTCATAGTACAGGACTCTGAACTTCCTCCTCTTCAGTTTAAAGCTAACACACAAGAAGACCAAACACCAACAGCATAGTTACAACCATCTGCTTTGACCACACAGTGTCCTGGTGTGTTAATTCTGCTGACATTTACTTTCATATAGTCTATCTTCCAACAGTACTCTCTCTTTTATCTCATCCCTGCCTGTGTTTTTACTCTACTCCATCACATTTCCGACTATTTTTAAACCAGCGCTTTCCTTTATTCTGCACTCCAGTAGACTTGAGACTTTAACTGAGCTCTGGCAGAGCACTGAGTCAGCATCAACTTTGTTCAGTAAATAATTCTGTCTCATTCATGTTTGGCCTGTAATTTATTTATCTAATCACTGTCCACATTAATGAATCAGTTATATGCAGTACAACATGCTTTTAAAAGTACCTGTAAGCATCTTACTCCATCACCCAGTCACAAAACACATTCAGACCTAATTGGACAGAAATTTAAGTCAACCTGACTGCTATTTTAAAGGTAGGGGAACTGAGGACAAAAAAACCAATGATAAACAGGATAACATTCAACATAGTGTGAAAACTCCAGACTGAAATTATGATCGCTTTTTATTTTAAACTTACATTGGTCCACTTTAGGATAACATCAGCTAACTCATTAAACTCTGAAACAGTTCTAAAAAACTGCTATGGTTCACTTCAGCAATAAATGTTTTATTGTTGTTCTCTTCAGCAGTATGTTATTAATCTCAGTGGTTCTGTGTGGGCCGTACATGTAATCATGGTAAAAGGTAGAAGGCAGAGATCATACATGTTATTTTTGGTATTAACTTCATAGTGAATAAACACAGTGGCTGTTTTCTGTCCAAACTTCAACTCCTGACCATCCAAGGACAAAATAATGAGATGCAAAGTATTTGCTTTGTGCAACAATTGTGCTGTGAACTTTGACAGAACAAACAACAAACATGACTTACCTGATACTGACAAAGTGACGGCTTTACTCCACTCAGTTGAAGAATAGGAGTCATCTCTGAGTCTACCCCTACACATGTAGTCTCCACTCCTGGACTCTGAAACACTAAATTTTAGGTAGTTCTCATCTTTCCAGCGTACATATGTCCCAGGTCCTCTCCAGTCATACACCCACTTGGTGTTTTCACCTCCATGGACCTCACATGTCAGAGTGATTCTTTCACCTCTGAACATCTGAGTCCAGTCTGGTTGTCGTCTTAGAACAGCCTCACTGGAAACTGTTTTCAGAAACAGCAGTTAGGAAAATGAAAAACACAATATCAGAAGAGAAATTTTCAGTTTCACCACAGTTTTAACAGTCACCATCAAAATGTACATCTTTTTTTTTTTTATCATAATGACTGAACTCACAGGTTATCTCAATGGTAATGTCATTACTTGGATAAGTGGAGTAAACTGGTTTTCCTCTTTTTCCCAAACACCGGTAGATTCCTCCTTGTGATACACTGATAACTCTGTTTTGTTCATCATTTGTTCTAACTGGATCCACCCGAACTGCAGAGGTTCCCTCAGTACGTCTGACCCAGTCATATTTCCATCCAACAGAGTTCTGCACAGAGCAGGTCAGTGTCACACTGCCTCCTACTGGTATGGTTGTTGTGTCTGCTGTCAGTGTGGCCCTGGGTTTAGCTGTAAGAAAAAGCAAACAAAATTAAGTACATGCAGTGAAATTTTTCATGTGCAAAGTTCAATCATGTTTTTGTTATTTTAAACTGCTAAAAGGAATTAAGGGAACAATTAAATAACATGTCGGATCTTGAACTAAATATTTAAGTCGAGCATTTATACACTGCTCAAAAAAATTAAAGGAACACTTTGAAAATACATCATATTTTAATACGGGGAAAAAACAAACTGGATATTAGCATTGACTGGATAATGTGTTAGGAATGAAAAGTGCCACATTGTTTGATGGGAATGAAAATTATCAACCCCCCAGGAGGGCTAAATTCAAGACACCCCAAAATCAAAGTGAAAAACTGATGTGGCAGGCTGGTCCATCTGGCTGAAATTCCTTGGCAGCAACTCAAAATGGTATTCAGTAGTTTGTATGGCCTCCATGTGCTTGTATGCATGACTGACGATGCCGGGACAAGCTCTGAATGAGATGACAGATGGTGTCCTGGGGTATCTCCTCCCAGAACTGGACCAGGGCATCGCTGAGCTCCTGGACAGTCTGAGGAGCAACCTGATGTTGTCGGATGAAACAAAACATAATGTTCCAAAGGTGTTCTATTGGATTCAGGTCAGGTGAGCGTGGGGGCCAGCTAATGGTATCAGTTCCTTCATCCTCCAGGAACTGCATGAGTTCTCTTACCACATAAGACTGGGCATTGTCGTGCACCAGAAGGAATCCAGGACCACTGCACCAATGTAGGGTCTGACAATGGGTCAAAGCATTTCATCCTGATACCTAATGGCAGTCAGAATGCCATTGTCCAGCCTGTAGAGGTCTGTGTGTCCCTCCATGGATATGCCTCCCCACACCATCACTGACCCACCACCAAACCAGTCATGCTGAACAATGTTACAGGCAGCATAACATTCTCCACAGCTTCTCCAGACCCTTTCATGTCTGTCACATGCGCTCAGGGTGAACCTGTTCTCATCTGTGAAAAGCACAGGGCACCAGTGGTGGATCTGCAAATTCCTGTGTTCTTTGGCAAATGCCAGCCGAGCTCCACGGTGCCAGTCAGTGAGCACAGCGGGCACTAGAGGACACTGGGCCCTCAGACCACTCTCATTACAACTCTTTCTGATTGTTTGATCAGAGACATTCACACCAGTGGTCTGCTGGAGGTCATTTTGTAGAGCTATTGCAGTGCTCATCCTGTTCCTCCTTGCACAAAGGAGCAGATACCTGTCCTGCTGGTGGGTTGAGAACCTTCTACGGTCCTGTCCAGCTCTCTTAGACTAACTGCCTGTCCTGGAATCTCCTCCATGCGCTTGAGAATGTGCTGGGAGACACAGCAAACCTTCTGTCAATGGCACGCATTGATGTGCCATCCTGGAGGAGTTGGACTGTCTGTGGAACCTCTGTAGGGTCCAGGTATCGCCTCATGCTACCAGAAGTGAATCTGAGCCTAGCCAAATGCAAAACTAGTGAAAAACAGTCAGAAAATATTAGGAAGGAAAAAAATGTCAGTGGCCTTCACCTGTAAACTCATTCCTGTTTTGGGGGTTGTCTCATTGTTACCCCTCTAGTGCATCTGTTGTTAATTTTATGAACACCAAAGCAGCTGAAACTGACTAAAAAGCCCCTCAGTTACTTACTTGACCAGATAAGTATCCCACATGTTTCACTGATTTGAAGGAATACTTAGTTTGAAAAGTGTTCCTTTAATTTTTTTGAGCAGTGTATGTACCTCATGTAATTCATTGACAATAAAATGATGTAAAAACAGTCAGTGAAAAAGAATATTAACGCACTGAGGAGTTGATTCAAAATCACTCCAAAAATCTAAGTGAAAAAATTAAATAACAGACTGTTCCAACTAGTGTGACTTTAATCACAACACCTTCTAATGTGACTCTCTATAGATCCCACATGCCTGCATGCATCTAAATGTCTGGGCATGGTCATAAGGAGACGGTGGGATCTCTTCCCAGACCTGGATCAGGGCATCAATGAGCTCCTGGGCAGCCTGTGGGAACTCAGGGCCCACTAACCCAGCATAAAGACTAACAATGACTCTCAGGACTTCATCTCAGTATCAAACAGCAGTGAGGGTATCAATGGTTAGCACATGGAGGTTTGAGCAACCCTCCAAGGATATGCCTGCCCACACCATCACTGACCCACCAACAAACCAGTAACGCAGCATTATGCTGACCAGGTCGTCTCCAGACTCCTCATGTCTGTCACATGCACTCAGTTTGAACCTGCTCTCATCTGTTAACACAACAGGGCAGCAAACCTGCCTATTTTGGTGTTCTCTGGCAAATGCTTATCAAGCTGTACGCTGCTGAGCTATGAGGTCTCACTAGAAGATGTCAGGGCCCTCATGGAGTCTGACGGTTTGTTCAAAAACAAACATGAGTAGCCCTCTGGAGGTCATTTTGTAGGGCTCCAGCAGTGCTCCTCCTGTTCTTCCTCACACAAAGAAACATATTTGTCCTGCTGATTAGTTGTTGCTCATCAACGGCCCTGTCCAGCTCCTCTTGTCTATCTTATTCATGTTCTTGAGACTGTGCTGGGAGACACAGCAAACCTTACAATTGTACACACAAATGTGTCATCCCAGAGGAGCTGGACTACTTGAGCTCTCTCTCCAGCGTTTGGTGAATGCTGCGGAGAGAATCATTGGAACTACTCTCCCTGAGATCAGCACCATCTTCTCTGCCCGCTGCTTGAGGAGAGTGCGCAACATCATGCGGGACCAGCACCATCCTGCTCACCACCTTTTCCACCTGCTGCCTTCAGGGAGAAGGTACAGGTCCATACAGGCCAAAACTGCAAGACTGGCCAACAGTCTGTATCCACAGGCTGTGAGGCGACTCAACTCTGCCCCTCTCCCCTCTCTGCTCCCCCATTCTCTTGGACAATAACCATATCCACCAATTATAAATCTGAACTAGTTTGCATAGTTGCAGAATTTCACTATTCACCAACCCCCTCTCTCATGATCCTTCTTCCCCTACGGTATGATATTTATTACTGTGAGGTCTTTTTTTTGCACTTAACTCTGCTGTATGGATGCTCCAAGCGTAATTTCATTGTTCTTCTGACAATGACAATAAATATTCTATTCTATTCTAACCTCAGTTGGCTTCAGGTATCTTCTCATAATACCAGCAGTCATGAGGGCACTAAAAAAAATGCAAAACTCCACAAAAATCAGCCAGGAAGGATAAAGAAAGAAATTCTCTGCAGCCACCACCTGCAAAACAATTCTGCTTCTGGGGGGATTGTCTTGCTGCAGCCTGTCCCGTCCAACTGTTGAAGCTTTGAATAACTTGCGCTTTCTCACTGAACAGATCAGCATCCAAGAAGCTTCGTTCAACTGGTGTTAAACTGTGACAATATGGTTCCCCCTTAATTTCTTTGAGCATTACAGTTTGCATATTCTATCTGCAGCAGGTGTGACTGTACACCAAAGGACGTACATGAGTTAATTCTAGATCAGTTTCAGCACAATGTATTCTCTGACAAAACCTGGAATAATACACTAGTTTTACAGTATTCTAAATAATTACACAATACAAATAATTCTGTGCACACTGTATTACATAATTGGGATGTGCATATAAACAGATCATAAGTTTATGTTGTTGGTCATGTTGATAAAACGTTAAGAACTCACCTGAAACATTTAGAGAGACAGTGTTGCTGTTCTTTGTAGACTGGGAGCTCTTCTTGCGACCAACACACTGATAATCACCACTGTAGTCTGTAGACAGAAGTCGTAATGTGTAGCGTTGATACTTATTGTAGGCAACAAATTCTTGTCCATCCTTGTTGATCTTGTATTCCCAGTCTGTATCTTCTCCTTCATTCATGTCACATATGAAGGTCACAGACTCTCCAACAAAAAAAGTGGACCAGTTGGGGTCAGTCGTCAGCACAGCATCTAGAATCCAGTACAAACACATTTTTGCACAGATTGTACAAATGCAATGAAAACACACATTTATGATAGTTACAATCTGTGTAAATGTATACAATACAAATTATATGGTGGAAAAAGCAGGAGAATGTTGTAATTAAGAGTTAGACAGTATGATGAGATTTATACTTTGTGAAAAATAAACACAAAGAGAAAACTGTTCAGTTACCTTGAGCTTGTCCATTGGAGAGGAGTGTAAAGAACACTGCAAGAAAAGGTAGAAACTTCAGACATTAACAGGAAACTCAAATATTTAATTGAAAAAAAGACATTTTGGTAATTCAGAATGTCAAAATACGACTGCATATAATATGTAAAATAGTCATCCACTCTCATCAGTCAAGTTAAAAAAAAACACGAGTCTCCTCTATTTAGTATTGCAAAAAAATGGTACAAATAATCAATACTGTTCTTATCTGCGTGATCTGAACAGAAAAGGCCAGTTATGTACTCACAGAAGAACCACAGCTCACAGGACAAAGCAGGTCTCATCCTCGCATTCAGCCCAAACACCTCTGAGAAATTCTAGTGTACAGAGTGAAGAACTCTGGGGACAAAAAAAAGTTACATGTCACATAAATTCTGGATGTGAAGTTCTTTTCTGACTTCTTCAGCTCAATTCTGCTCCCTTTTATTTTACACAAAACTGCGTTTGACCACAGAATGATTTCACATTTCTGCACTTCCTCTTGGGCACTCAGGAAACATCTTAGACTAATCCTCATGCAAAAGTTTTGTCTCTAAACGATGAACTACAAAGTAAACAGTATTTTTTCACATATACAAAACATGAGACCAGACCAAGACATGAATCACTACATTTTAACTATAAAACACGAGAATACTTGGAGCATTATGGGAAGCATTTCAATGAATAACTGTCTAAAGGACTTCTGCATTTGAGCTTGATTCAGGTCTTCAAAGAAACAGTGACTGACATCTAAGTTCATTTCATTTGTTGTTCTGTTTTTGTGTATTTGTTAGGAGCATCACCACTTTCATTACAGCTACATGTATCCATGACAAATCTCTCATCTGTAACACAAACTGTTTTGGAGCACTGAAGTAACAGCTTTGAAAACAATGTTTTTGTCTTCATATAAATGAGTTGAAACTGCTGCAGAGACAATTTGAATTTCTCAAGATCAGTGATGAAATATTCTTTTGCTTCCTGCCACAGATACCATCATCCTGTAGGCTACTGCTGCCTTACAATAGGTCACTAATGCCTGATGCAACTGTAAAAGGTTGCTGGCTAACAGTCCAGGTTTTGAAGTATACAATGAATATATTTCTATATACAATTCAAAGTTTGTACAGACATAAAACAGCGGTGTCAGACTCACCCACATCAGTTCTGAACAGCATGTACTTCATTACACAACAGTAGAATATGCATCTGAAAATAAAGTCATTCTGCACAACTTCCACCACAGGAAGTGAGTGTGCTCAAACAAACTAGAAATACATGAAAGAGAAGTGAGAAAAGATGAAGTCCTGGCCCCATTTCACAGCTAGCCTCTGTTAGACCACAACCAGTGGCGGACTGGCACCAAAAAGAGGCCCTGGCAATTTTGACAGAGAGAGGCCACATTCGTCTTCTTCGTCATCTGCAACCAACAGAAACATAACGATTACACTGCCACATAACATAATAGTATAGCTTACGTAACCAGAACATGAAAAAAATTAATGTTTTACCTTTATGTAGTTACAGTAGCAGGTTGCACAATAATTTGCTTTTCTCTGCCACTCTATCAATCACATCATCCGAGTCCAGTCTCATGAGGATCTCCTTCTCCGTTGCCATTAACATGAAGGCTTCCAAATTTTCCTCTCGCATTCTGCTCCTGAGACGACTCTTCATGAACTTAAGTGTCGAGAAGCTTCTTTCACATGCCACTTGTGTGCAGGACAAGGTCAACAAATATTTGTAGGCCAACTGTATTTTGTGGTACGCATGTGAGAAGAACTTCAGCTGCTGGAAGAGGAAGTAGCAACACACAGCACAGTTCCTGCATCTTTTACTAGCAAGATCAATTTCCTCCATGTCCTCCTGATTGTCCTCTTCTTCCTCAGAGGTAAGAGACTGTGACTCTCTGGTTGTATACTCACTGAGAGGGGACTTTTTAATAGTGTCCCAGTGGAGGGCCAGGCTGCACAACTCAGATTGTAAATTTTCAACGGTTGCATCTTCATCAAAACGAATGAGGCATTTACTGATGTCCTCAAGTGCATTGTGGGAAAGCCCATTTGAATTTATCTCTGGAAAATGAAGCGGATCGAGTAATGATAAGTCAGCATAGAGTTTCCCGTGCTGCAGGAAGCGGCGGTGCATACACTCAGAGACTGTATCAAGAATGATGTTGTGAATATTGATCCTGTAGGCTGTCAATGAGTCTGCAGTTGTGTTTTCTTCATCGGCAGACTCTCCTGGCAATGTTTTCCTTTTTTTCATGCGTTTTGGTGGCAGTGCAGGCCTGCACTTCCATTTCAGAGTCCACATTTTGGAATCCACCATTGGCCCATTTCACAAAATTGTCTGCCGTGTCTTTCACTGTGTCAAAGTCTCGGACAAAGTCTTGTAGTTTGTTGTGTGTTTCTGTCACCATGCGATGGGCAGTCAAGAGATCCATGGCATTGGTTTGGAGATACTTTGACAAAGGCGATGTGAGTGTGAAAACACGCAGGAACAACTGTGCAGTGAGAACTGTCTCATATTTAATGAGTGACTCAATGAAGGCATGCGCTTTTACACGTACAGCTGGCTTAGACTGTAAGTTGTCCTGAATTTTGGACAATGTTTCAATGAAGTCCACATACAAAGCATTCTTTGGCTGGGCAAAGGATCCAAAGATCTTCTTTAATGCAGCATCCTTTGAAGACCATCTTGTTTCCCCAATCAGTGAAATTCTTCCATGTTGGGGGTCCTGACTCACACCTTCCCAAACATTCATTCTCTGATATGAGTCACGAAGAAACACTGCAATCTCATTAATCAACCCAAATAATGATGCTGCTGTTATCACAACACCTGTGGTTTCAGACATAACCAGGTTTAAAACACGGGCATAACACCGCATTTGGGTTGGGACTTCTTTTGACAGCCAGGCAGAAAACCCCCTGTATTGCCCCTGCATATTTGCAGCCCCATCTGTTGAGTTTCCAATGCAGTTCTTCACATCAAGTTTGCAAGTGGCCAACATCTCCTTGAGTAGTTTAAGAAAGTCCTCCCCTGTTGATGACTTGCATTCAACAACTGCAAGTAGCTTCTCCTGAATGCTGCTCTCTGTTACGTAGCGGACTACAACACTGCACTGATCTTTTGATGTTATATCTTGGGTTGTGTCTATCTGTACAGTATACATTCCAGCCTGGTTTACTTCAGTTGCAGTTGTTTCCTTGATGAGTTTCTGGATAGCCTCCAAAACAGAACATACTGTAGTTTTGGACATTAATGTCACTAGTGAGCCTCTTCCTTTGCCTGTGCTCGATTGGCTTTTTTGGATGCAGTCTTGAACATGCTGCTGTAAACAGCTGTCATATTTGCTGAGAAGCAGAAGAATTTCAAGAAAGTTCCCATGATCCACAGACATGTCTGCTAATGAGTGAGCTGCCTCATTTTTACTTCCACGATAACCGAGTGCGCATTTGCCTATCAATTTTGTAACATCAATGACACGCTGTAGGACTTGTCGCCTCTTGCACACCTGTTCTCTGCGAGCTGACATCATATTTGAATCCAGCAGGTTAGGGATGTCTGCTTTACTTATCCATGAAAGATAAGCATTCACACATTCCAGATGAATGTGTGTGTTTTCATGACTGTTGAGCCTCTGATGAATGTGTCTCCAATCCTTACATCCTTGAATGAAGGCACTTGTGTCTGTCTTTTTAGAAAATGCCATGCAAACTGCACAAAATAATGAGTGGTTCTCAGCATCATAGCTCACCCATTTTCTTTGTGATCCATCTTTACGTCTGTATGATTTCTTGACAGATTCTTGTGCATCAGAAGGCTGATTTGGGTGAAACTTGAATAATAATTCAAGTGTGTTGGATTTTGGACGTTTGAAATAATTACATTCATCCTGGATCACTTCTGTCACTGGAGCAGCTGTTTCTCTACTTGTGGCTGCAATAGCAGGTGCAGGTGTGACGGCAGCGTCCATTTCTTGGCCTACAGTCTGTGTTGCTGACTCTTCCTCCACTAATTCCTCCTCTCTCTTTTCCTCTTCAGACCTGCTCCCACTCTTGTCTGCCATTATGTCACCTTTATCACTCGTGCTAGCAGCAGGAGCGCTGCTGGGCACATCGTCGGGCACAGGCTTTTTAGAGAATAACTCCACAATATTTGCACTTTTCCCAGATTCAGCCAATAAAGCCTTACGCTTCTTCTCTTTTTTTTCTGCTCCACCCTTTTCTACTCGCCGTTTTCTCCCTCCTCGATCCATTTTATTTCATTCCGTGTTGTTGACCTGCTCGCATTACCCATCATTCAATTGTCATTTGACCCGTCATCTCACCAGGTCAACAATCGCGAGAAAATCCACTGACGACCGAAAAACATCAAAAAACCTTATAATAGATTAGACATTAGATAAATTCACGCTATTTGTCCTTTACAGGAAAAATAAAAAACGTCATTATTATTGTTTAGTTGAGTAGGCCTATTATTTGTCAGAGTTAACAGGCTGTTTTTTGTTTGCTTTTTTCCCTCTTTTTGTGGCCGCCTTCAGCTCTGCTTTATTTTGTATTATTTTTATTTATTCATTTATTGTTTTGCGGCCGCCAATTGATGCGGCCGCTCCGCTCCGCTTTATATTTTCATTTATTTATTTGTTTGTGATGCTGCCTGGTACCAGGCAGCCACAGTGGCATTTGCCCACATTGCCCAATGGCCAGTCCGTCCCACAACAGTGACAGAATGGGTGAGAGGATTGAACAGTTTTTAGTTTGTTTTTCAGGGATAGATGAACCTTTTAAGAAATAAATTTACACCAGAAACTGACGAAATTTGAACTGCGCAACGTTTGGTGGCCTGATGAGCTTCCTCAAAAAGAGAATCTGTTCAAGACAGTGATTTTACATGAAGACATAGTTATGACCTGACAATTTGTGGACAACCTAACAGATCATGTATGTGTAGGATGCCCATATTAATTCATTTTCATCCATTTATGTGTAATTTTAAGCCACTTTCAACGAGCTACAACAGATCTGTTGGCTGTTAAGAGCTGAACAGTAAAATGTTGTTAAAGATCAAATGTCTCTCACTTCATTGAGGTAAATCTCGGAGAAGATGTTTCTCAGAGCTCAGTGCATTGTTATCTAACAGAAACATTGGGGCTGAAAGCTCACAACAGGCAACACAGCCCATGACTGACCAAACCGCAAAAGGAGAAGAGACTGGATTTCGCAAAGAATTACATAACTCTGACTCCAAAAGACTGGGAGAACTGGATTTTCTCTGATGGATGCCCTCTCTACTTGTTTATGACACCCAACAGCCAAAACGACCGTATCTACAGATGATTGTGAAAAAGTTCCATCTTCTGATCAAGTGAAATTCAGTGCCTATAGTATAGTTTGGGGGGCTATGTCTGCTTCACGTCTCTTAGAGCTGCACATTGGGCCTCAAGTTAAATTAATAACCAACCATAATAAGACAGAGAGAGAACACGTCTTTAAAAATTGAGTAAAATGTCTCCAATAGGCTCAACAATGAAACACATGTAAAAAAAATGACAAAACATACAAACTTATCATTCTGTCGTTCCTCTGATCTGCATTTGTCAATTAGACTAAATTACACAGCAGCAGAAAATGACTTCAAAACACATTCATGAGT
The DNA here is from genome assembly GCF_021347895.1 of Acanthochromis polyacanthus. Taxonomy (NCBI): domain Eukaryota; kingdom Metazoa; phylum Chordata; class Actinopteri; family Pomacentridae; genus Acanthochromis; species Acanthochromis polyacanthus. The sequence goes on from NC_067135.1 coordinate 13,749,370, forward strand.
CACAACATTCAATCCACTCTCAGGCAAAGTGAGTATTGATCATCTCATTACAATGTTCTGCTGGAAACTTTGACTCAATGAATCCAACTAAACCCAAAACCTGCTCAACAAGTGATTCAGGAACAAACCAAGACCTTTCTGTGTGAAGACAATCTAATATAAGAGAATATGAACAAGATTTATGTGTATTTTTTCAGACATAGGAAACTTGAAGGATAATTGCTAGGGGTGGCCATGTAAAGTGGCAAGAAGACATCCAGGAGTAGAGTGGAAAATACTCTATGTGCAAATATAGCGCAAAAAGGTTGGACCACCGGGAGCGAAGCTATTATATGTTAACAACGAATTTCCTACCATGTATTGATTGGATTATTATCTTCATTACGATGAGTATAAGATAGCATAGTCAGAGTGGCTAACTTGGTGTCTGGGTGCTGTGATTTCCGCGTTGGAGACTGTTCTGCGCACTCAAAAGATAGATCTTTACTCAAACCCGTTGCCTCATGGTGCAGCGGCTCGTCTACGAATAGTCACGTGAGTATGACCACAGCGTGTCATCAAATGAGAAGGTCTATTACGTAGTGACAAGCCTAGCTGACTAATACTGCAACTTAATATCATTAATAATATAAACGGATGTTATTGGTCCTCCCTCATGTTCAGCGAAGCTAGAGAACGCGACACAGGAGAGAAGAGCAGAGCTGCCAAGTAAACGGCTGTACTGTTGGGCTCCCCTTACCTTCTTTTCTCCTCAGTGAAGGAGTCGAGCAGACAGGCGTAAGTCCAACTCTTGCTTGGGTCACCAACCTCACTGCTTACTTTACTTGATTAGATTTACATAGTTGGCTGGGAGATTAATGTTTTAGTTGGTGAATGGGCAAGTAGAGAGGATGGTAAGGGATGCGTATTTGTGGTCTGCGGACTTGTCCTATTTGTTAATGGCTTCATAACCTTTGCTGCTCTTTAATTCGTTACACCTATTGAAATCTCCCCTTGTGGTGTTGGTTAGTATACCAGTACCGAATTGTAATTATTGCTTTTGTTTATCCATGCCTGTTTTTCGTTTTCATCTTTGAGCTGCATTTAAAGTAATTGACGAAAACATTAGTTTAACCTCCTGTTGTCCTCATTTAACGGGCAACCAAAATTAATTACTTGTTAACCGTTGTCTGAAAAAGTTATTCAAAAAATTCTGCAAAAATAACAAAATTCTTTTTTTTTCCCAAGGATTATCTGAAAAGTTTGCAAATCTTCAGGAAAAAATGCAATAATATCCTTAAAAGTTTCCCTAAAAGTTTATTTAAAAATGAGTTTCCGGGCAAGTTTGGCAAGACAAATTCTTGGTAAAGTCAATTTTTTTTGAAAATTAGTAAAAATCTTCGAAAAAAATTTTTTCCTAAACATATCATAAAGTGATCCATGAGTCTATTCTAGAGTAAAGTCTAGAAATTCTGTCTTAAAGTGAACATCACAAAAAATCAACCAAAACTCCAGCGAAATTTGCTCGATTTTGGTTGATTTTTATATGAAGATCTAAAAACATTGTTTAACATTGTCGCTTGTTTTTCCACACAAAAAATGTCAGTTAGGATTTCCTCAACAATGTATGAACACATGTGGCATCACGAAGTTTTCGCTGTGAAAATGATATATTTTTCGCACATTCTAAACTTTAAAAACATTGGTCAAGTTTTTGACCCGCGGGACGACACGCGGGTAATATAGAAATTTTGGTTAAAAAAAAAAAAAAAAAAAAAAAAAAAAAAAATCCAATGTCAAAGAAATGCCCAAATTTAGGCTGGCTTGTTTTAAATCATTTGATGAGCAATTGTTTGATCTAGCAACAAACAATGAACAGTTCTACCCTCACTAATTGTGCAGTCTTTTGCCTGCTCTGCACAAGAAGTTCGTTGAAATGCTTATTATGAGAGAAATTTAAACATTAGTATATTACTAATGCACTTTAAAAAGCTAGGCAACAAAGTGTTGTCAAAAAGATATCAACAAAACTTAGCAGCACTAATAGAATCCATTGAATACATAATGTCAGCTTGAAAGAGAAAAATTAGTCATAAAGATAGAATCAATTCGGTCTAGTACGTGAATTTAATGCTAATTAACACATAATCACACTTGATAGGATGCACTTCTGCTGTTTCGGAAATGCCTCCATACTACTTGTTCACTTTCACAAATAGTTAAGAGCAAAATTTGAGTTGGCATTGCGCCACATCACATGTCATACGATGAATTTCATCATGGCAAACATAATATGAAGCCGTGCGTTCCACTAGTGCAATGGCAGAACTATCTATCCGCAGCCTCCCCCACAGGTGATCAGGAGTTGAAAGCTGATGGTTGTTATTATTCTTTACAGAAAAAATCCTTGTCTTGCGGCAGCTATTCAATGGCACTCCTGTACATCAATTAAGTATTCATGCAGAGAGAGTAGCGATAGGGATAGGTTAAGCTGTGGGATTCCTAGGCACTTGGGAGCCGCCAGGCTTCCTGATAACAGAAGAATGATGATCTAAAGGGGCGATTTTTCCAAAGACCACTCGTAGGCAAAAAGCGATCACAGACGTAAGATAAAAAGACAGAAAGAAAATGGAGTTGGATGATCTTTTATCAGAAGGAGACCTTAAATCTCCCCAGCTCAAAAGCTATCTCATGCTTTAAAAAAGGGGCGTAGCTTTCCCTTTATGATTAAACGGTTCCTTCTTACCCTGCTGCATGTTAACGAGCTTGGACTCTCTGCTGCCTCCAGTCAAGCTTTGAGTTTATCTTGTTCCTAAAACCGGACTCTTGTTTTCTTTCCACAGGGTTTCCTATGGACGGTTCTCTGGTGCGAATCTCAGCCTTCTCCCTCATCAAAGACTCCTGCGTCATGTGTGGATATCCTTTGAATCTGACGACCCTAAAGGGGTTTTTGAGCCTTCTTTCTTGCACATATAGGCCCTTGTTAATGCAGTGGCTTTCTATATGACCACATTTTTGCTCTCTTAATTTACACCTACATTTTTTCATTTCAGCCTGTCTCATACCTCGTCTCCTTGAAGCCGCAGAGAATGTGAAGCTGTCGTTATAGTTTCACTATCAGACACTACACCAACACGCATCATCACTTCTCTGTTGTTGGTGTAGTTCTGCCATAGTTTATTTTCGTTTTACTTGGAAGTACTATTCATTAAATATTGCCGCTTCAGCTTTGGCTCTTCCTGCTCATGTACTGTTGCAGTCTTTAGTGCAGAATGAGGCCAACTATAAATGTGGATTTTTGCATCAGAAAAGACTGCAAACGTCAAATGAGACATAGATGTAGTAGACATAGTGATGCTTTTAACCTCCTGCGTTTTACAACACTGGTAATTTTGGACAAACTCTAACTCCGCTTCTGTTGTCTTCTTCACTGTTTGTGCTAAAATCAGCTTGAGTTCAGCCCCAAACGTCCTGAACTATTTAATTTTTTGATAGAATTTCTGTCATGTGACTGTTGGTCACAGCGTGCATCAATTGTGGTCTTGTTGCACAGAGAAGCACAAAAAATTTTTAGGTTTTTTAAGCAATTGGTTGGAGAAACGTTTTTTTATATATTTTAAAATGAGCCACGTAGAATAAAGTGACTTTGTTGAAAATCACAATTCACAGCATACATTTGGTTGATAACTAATAAGGTGGCCCCATAGTGTTAATATGGGGCTTTCGCTTAACAGTGAAACCATCCCTGGAAAGTAAATAATAGTAAACAACTGCCTCCATTTTCCCACTTTAATTAGTGCACTAAAATTACGTACTAAATCGTATAAGGATAATCAAGAAAATGAACAATGAAGCTGCATCACTACGAAAACTGTAAATTGCACTAATTTGATAAAGTGGTGCAAATTGTGCTTTTTCAAGATAAAGGCACATTTTCCTATGATCCCAGATGGAACAATATGACAGATTACTAGATTACAAACCGCCTTTGCAACATTTCTGGCCCGAACAATTAGCGTAAGTTTTGTTTTTTGTTATTAAAGGGTAACATTCCTTTTAAATACCTTCTGGCTAGATTTTGGCACCCAGAAATTAACCTGCATCTTTTTGTACTGATTAAACAATCTCATTCACATTTTGATGAGTTTTAGTGTTGCTGGAATGCCCTATTATACTGACTTTTTTGCCTTTATTATTAACTTTGTGCGTAGCAAGGCTAGCTCTTTCCCTATGTTTCTTCCTTTTAATGCGTAGAATAATTAAACAGTGCTGCTTAAAACATGACCATATATTACTGGCTGTACAGATTTGGAGTGGCTGACTCTTACATTTTAACATCCTATCAAGAAATGGAAAAAAAAGTGATTTTCAAACCCCATGGCTTAATCAATATATTATATTAAATAGCATTCATTCTCCTTTTTTATGTCTAAAGTACTACCTGCTCAATGCAACTAAGAATGTAGAACTGCGCTTGTTACGTTGCCCTTTAAGAACCAACCTTGTTAAATTCAGTTTCTAATGGTGGGCAAGGTTCATGGGGCCTTGTTTCTCGTAGAGCGTTGCATTTTGTTACGCGACACCAAAATACAACCGGATGCTTTATTTGTGTCCGCGTCTCTCCAATCATCTTTCATCATCATGGACAACCAAAAGTTTCCAACTTGTCGACTGCCAGAAGGGTCGAGTTTAGTTTAGCTCGATTTGCATTGAGTGATTGGTTTTATATGTGTTTGCTGCTTTTCCCGCATCTTAGGTTTGCTGTATGCGAGTAGCTGAAAAAGCGATCCATCCGTACTGCTTTCTTGTTTTCATCCCTCTGCAGTTGGCGGGGATTGCTGGTAGACGATGTCCTTCTGGCTTTCTGCTCCCTTTGCACATTCCCCACGAATTTTAGTACGCGTCATCGGTGCATCTGATTTTACACATGCCAATGGCATGGAACTGCACAGCTTTCACCGCAGCGCCTGCCAAATCAGCCGGAGGTAGAATCAGAGGCCGTTCTCAATTCAAGTATCAATCCCGTACTCCTCGGTATTGGCGAGAACACGTAGAACATCAGCATCAAAGGCTGAAGTGCAAATTGGCACACCAGGCGTAGTTGATGACGTCACCCGCCTCAGTCTCATTGCTGCACGGTTATCTCTACCGTGTAAAACAACAGAATTCAAACCAGATATAATAACACAGCTTGCAATGTCCTCAACCGTTTTTAAACTATAAAAAAGTTAATGTTCAGGGTTTGTAAGATCGTCATAAAATCTTTTCTTAAAAATGTTTTAGAGCCAACTGGATTGTATTAGACCAAGCTGTAAGTTTGTGATGAACTGAACCGTCTCATTCTCAGTTCATCAGTGGATCCACAAAAACTTTCAGAAACTGATCAACTGAAAAAAATATTAAACATTCAGCGAAAACATCATAAACAGGATAAGGATGGTTAACATTTTTATTTAGAACATGGAACTAAAAAGTATCATTAGTCTAGCATTCTAACATACAGAGTTGGCTGTTGTCCTCCACATCCAGATGTTTATGTCCTGACAGGATACACAAACACACTACACTTTTAGATTGTGATCTCACACGCAGGACTTACTGTAATGCCGTGAACATTATCACTGATTAAGAGAGACATATTTTCTCGGTCACTACTGGACTTTAAGCTCGAACCGTGAACACAGTGAGCTTCCTACAGGTGAGAACTCTTCCTCTGCCTGTCAAGAGTAATAAAAAGAAAACCTTTCAACATCAGCAGCATGTGGTCAACCACAGGTCTGATGTAGAAGAACATTACTTCTGTAATTCAACAATTCAATTTCATTAGAAACACTAGTTGAATAATTTTTAATTGCAGAATGCTTAAATAATTCAGTGCGGATTCTATCCTTCAGTTTCATGAACAAGGTCCGGATCACATCAATGCATAGGTCAGATGCTGAAGAAAGAGCGTGAGTTCTGTCTGGTCACCCAGCAAGTCAGGGAGTGAAACCTGGGTTTGCTTGACTAGATGTCCTGGCATAAAATATGTGCTAAAATGTTATTCTTTATGCATCAGTTAACAGCTCAAAAATATAAGAATACGAACAAAATTTGTACTACAGGTATATGGAAGACAAGTACAATCAGTCCAGAGAAGCACCAGTCAGCGATCGAAGTAAAAACATAACAATATTATGAATATTAACTTATAAACATCATTTCTTTCAAGCCCATTTTGCTCTGAAAACACCATAAAAAAAAATACACCCATGGGCCAAAGTGTGACGCGTTAAGATAAACGTAAAACTACTTATATCCCCCGTTTAAAACCGCTAGCCAGAGGCAGAGTTCAGAAAGTCTTGCCCGACATCGAGGCTGCTCTCGGCGGCTAACAGTGAGGCTGACCGTCCGGTCAAAGCCGTGCAATGACCCTGGAGCCTCATGGCACGAAACAGTTGATGGTAAATTTTTAAATCATGCGTGACGCTTAATCTGGATAAATGACCACCAATATCCTTTTGCGTTACACAACACTTTCTCGCCTGAAATAATCTGAAAACTACATATCGTATCATAATAAGACAGTACTATTCCCAAAAAACGTTGTGTTATCCTCTGAAAGTTTTCCGCTCTTACGGCTTTTCACGTTGCTACTAAATGCATTATGGGTTTATATTGACCAGCGCCCAAGCCACAACATTTTCTTTTCTTTGTTTTTCTTTTTTTTTTTTTTTAAAGAAATTCTTATTTCAGAAAAAAATGCAGTGGCAGTTCTACACACGCAATTTGGTATAACATTACAGAACGTGCACATGACATAACAACTGCTGTGCTCACTCGCCAAGGTATTTTTATTAAGACTTTTTCATCCATTGGAATTGATTACGTCAACTGAGCAGCCTGCGGAGGACTGCGTCTCTCTGACGAGCTTTTCCTAGTTTGCTCCTTTCTTGTGAAGACACCTGAGACATATTTCTTTAATTTTCGTTCTTGCGCCTTCTCAAACACGCAAACTTATGGAGATATTTTCAACTTGATTTTCTACTGTCATGAATCACAATTTTCATTTTTGACTTTGAACATTTATTGTTTGGCTTCACTGATTATCACACTGCCAAAAAAAGCAATTTTAATATCATTATCTAAATATATTTAGCCAAATGACATATAGGGTCCACAAATCGTGCGATGCACTAATGTCAGAACCACTTCTTTTGTCTTTGATGAAGTCAAACAATATATAAAACTTTAGACATTCAATTAATATGAAAGCTATTGAAGACCTCCTGATCTGTGTGCTGCTTTTTAATATATTATGTGTGGTGTAATGTTCTGAGACGTGCTGCCTGATGTAAGTATAGCCCAACTGGTGATTATCTTGAAAAGAATTAAAATAAATAAGAATTACAAAAAAAAAAGAGATATCAATCCACTTACTAAAGAGGCCAAAAACAAAATCACTATCCAAAAAAAACTTAGAAGTAAAAAACAACAAAAATTTAAAACTAAACAAAAAAAAAAAAATAAAATTCAGAAAAAGATAAAACGAAAAACAAAAAACAAAAGAAAAAATAAAAAACAACAAAAAAACACAAAAAAAAAACCAATCAAAAAAACAAACAAGCAGGAAAGGAAATCTAAAGAAAAAAATAAAATCACAACCAATAAAACAAAACTCATATTAAAAGAAGACACAGTCAAAAAATAGAACAATATAACAAATACACATTTAAAATGACACGATAAAAAAAAATGAACAAAAAAAAAACAAAATTTCCAAAAAATAGTAAACCACAGCACCAGACCCACAAGGAAATAGAATTTAAAAAAAATAAAAAATTAACAAAAATAACAGTACATAACTGTAAACCACTGAAAAAATCATCAAATATAGGAAGAGAAACAGAAAAGACCAAAAGAATGACAAGACTAGGGTTAAAAGACAATGCATTTATTCAGGAGTTTAAAACCATGAACTGTAGTTAGATCTGTACAATGAACTGCGAGAGCATGGAAATGTGTCATGAACAGCTTATCAATCCACCACCAGAGTTTCAAGATAGCAAGTAGTTAAGTTGATGTTAACTATAGTAAGATGTTATTTCTGTAAACATTATTTATGCTCTTGAATGTATTCATCTTCAAGAGTCTCTCAGTGCTGATTCTTTCAGCTGCATCCTGGCAGCGGTACAGTTCAGAGTAAGGTAAAAAAGAAACTACAGTGATAGTATGAGACATAATTTAAGTGGGTGCTTTCGTTCGACTGACTTGAACTGAATTGGAGCAAGTAAGTGTTACAACTTTAATGTATTTTAATTAAAGAGACATTGATCATGCTAACAATATAGAAATAATACCGGCTAAAAACAATCAGCTCTCCACAAAGCAGGAAAGAAAGCTGCAATAAAAACTGCTAAAGCGTTTTGTCGGAATAAATGTGTAGCTCGACTTGAGGATGCAAACAATTCTCAAAACACGATGAGGAATAGGCAGAGATTATATCTTTCCATGCCGTAGTTGTAGGGGTAACGTGGTAACGCGTTTTAGGAGAGAAGCGGAATCAAATCTGTAAAACGAACATCTGTGTTATTGTTGTTTATACAGAATTTAATCCAAAATAAGGAATTCATTAATTGGACTGATTTGTCCCATATCTGACTCAATCATATACAGTTGATCAGGACAATCTGAAGAATGAACAGTTATTATATACGAAATGTCTGTTGGGAGAACAACGATAACACACCCTTCTCGTCTGACTGCATGAAAGACACAGAAGACTTTTGCCAAGCATAGTTTTTGAGTCTGTATTTTTCCTGCTTTGAAAACACTGGATTATTTATCTCTCATCATGGCCCTGTTAGTGGGGGTTGGGATATATTAGCAGAAGGGAAATTTATCCTCAAAGGTTTGTTAAACAGAAAAATGGGCAAGATGAAGGATTTAAAAGTTGTTTGAGATGAATGGATGGCTGACAACTGGGCGTTAGGCAATTCCAAATTGGGGGAAGCAGTTGGGGGTTCCTGGTTTGGAGTGGTCCCTACTCGTATCAAAGTGGTCTAGTGCTTAGATACAACGGTTTAATTTATAAGATACAAAATTTATCGTGATTACAAAATTTTGTCTTATAACATCAACAGACCAATTATATGAAATAATTATTCAGGTATAAAATAAATTATTTCATCGGTTGATGTGAGGATGATCAGACAACATTATTTCATGTCTTATGGCTTAGAAAATCTTTAGATCTGTTCTACTGCTAGTGGGTAAAAAGATAAAGTAAGAACAAATATCAAAAAGATTATTAAATCAACTGAGTAAGCTACTCTATACAGATGTTACATGTTTGATGTCTGGCTTTTAGAATTATATCCACTGGACAAAGCGTTTGAAATTGTCACAGCCTCTGATGATCTGGCATACAGAGCTGCTGGACCTTTAGTGATCGCTGTTGCTGGTCTGTTTTCAACAAGAACGACTGGTCAGTACAAATCGCTGCTTTTAACGATGGTCTGCTTTACTCAAATACTCTTCGCGCAGATCAGGTGTTCCAAATTTTATCAGGGAGCGTACACGGGTAAGAAGTAGCCACTATCGTAGACTAAACAAGATAAAGTGCTGATAGTCAATCAGTCTAAATCCCCTCCTTCATAGTACGGATCGTGAACTTCCCCTCCATTAGTTTACACAATACTACAAGAAGAAAACAACCAGACATCAATAGTTACAACCTGTGGCTGTGACAACATAACTGGTCAGTTAGTTGTCAATTTGCGGCGAGATGTTTGACTTTCATGTGCTGAGGGGTGTTTTTAGCTCAACTCGATTACAATTTCTATGTTTTTGAACACGCATTTTTACTGATTTTGCAAAAACAGTAGACTGCAACTTTAACATGAGCTGTGCAACAAGACATGCAGTAAGCATGCTTTGTATACGTAATTTAATTCTGTGATGTCGGATTTCATGTTATTGGTCTGTTTGGACTTATCTAATTACGTCTGGCCAATAATGAATCTAGCAGTATGTATTCGTAGACACAGTAGTGTTGCTGGCTAAATCCATGTAGTGAATTCCCGTACAAGTAGTCCTTTAAAGATTGTAAGATCTATTATCACATACGGTCAAAAAATACATTATGAAGATGAGGACTCTAATTGGAAACGAAAAGCTTCTGTAGCTAGCCTAGAGCGTTGAATGTTCTTGTTAATATGGTTAGGGAGAGGACTTTATAGAAAGGATAAGATGAATGTATAACAGTCAAGTAAATTTGACGTGATGAAAACTCAGATAAAAGATGATATAATTATGATTGTAATTAGATAAGGTTGTTCCAATTTCCTAAGACTGATCGATGTGGATATCCTTCAGGAAACACAGTAGTACCAGTCACGATATTGACTAGATGTCAACGTATGCAAGAAAGGATACTTGGGTGGGGACGACAACAACGAAAACATGAGATTCGTAGTCCGATACTGACATGTGTTGCAGATGTATGTACTACGCCATCGTTGGAAGAATCGGAGCACTCATGGTCTAAATTCCTACAATGTTTCTCCATGTGGATCAGAAACTGAATTTGGTATTATGCATCTGTCGAGATGTACCAATATGGCCGGTCGGTCTCGATTCATTCACCAGCTGGGTGGTTATCTACCTCCGATGATGATTCTCACCAGTGGAGAGTGATTGCTTTCATTCGTGAACATGCTGATGCCCAGGTTCTGGTGTGTCTGTCTGAGAAGTCCTCGGATATGGAAAAGCTGGTTCTTCTATTTGGGAACATTAGAGAATTTAAAAAAAAGAAATACAAAGCGATACAGCAGAGAATAAAATTGGATTTGATTTGTTTCATTTTTCTGATACTTTCACTGGACATTGCGACGGGCTATTAGGTTACTAACAAGACGAACTGGAGGGTTTTCAAGGAATGGTGAGGCCATCAGCTAGTGGAATGATGAGGATAGTAATCTGGTATTTCGCTGTTGTCCAGCGCACGGATAGATTGTCACTTCTGCTTGTGAACTACTAGATAGCCTTATTCTTGTCACCATGTTGGTTTCTAAGGGGAGGACTGAGGATGTTCGACGCAGATTCGAATTGAGGTTTCTGAGTAACGTCTGAACACATCTAATTTCAGATCAGAGCCAGAGTTTTTTGCACAAGCAGGTATGTAAAGACTGCCTCCACTGATTATGGTTGCTGTGTCTGCTGTAGTGGTTGGGCTTTGGTGTTAGCTGTGTATAGAGGCAAACAAATGAAAACAGAAAAGTCGTATGGCAATGTTTAATTTCATTGCACACGTGAATAAGGGAAGTGTTCTAAGTGGTGGATAATGATAGGGGAGTCTTTTGATAGGTTTTTATGTATAGTTTCCCATTATAGGCGTGCTGAGAATTGTAGAATGTCTTACTTTAGGAGTTAGAAGGGAATAAGATGTATTATGGGTGTAGCTTTTACGGGTTTCAGTGATCTGATTATGGCATACTGGATGTATAGTAAAATGAAAGTTAGGGAATCATGAATAGTTGATGCTTGTTTGGTCTTGGTTGAAAAAATGAAAACTCGCTGAGATACGTTAAAGAGGAGTGGTTAAGCTGCTCTTTGTAGAATTTGAGCTTGCCTTGCGACCAACACAGACTGATATATCACATGGGGTCATGCGAGAAGATAGTTCGATGTTGTAAGCGGTTGATGGTAGTGGTTGGTGGGACATAGCGCGTGTCATTCCTTGGGGGGGTTGATCTATTTGATTCGCGTCAGCATCGTTCCTTCATATGTAAATATACTGAAGGATCCACAGAGCTCTCGAAGAAAAAGTGTTGATGCAGCTTGGGGTCAGTCGTACATCGATGCATATAGAACTGACCAAAACATGAAGCTGACAAACTATTTAGGTTCGACTTATTAAATGTTGATTCAGTGGATTAAATATAATGAAAGACGTACAAGCCATCCTGGGAGATATTGAAAGTGAATGAAGAGCAATGGTAAGGGACTGGAGCGGTTACGTTGGACAATGTCAGAGTAGAGGAGTGTATTCAGCCTGGAATAAAGATGGAAACTTCAGAATTATTAAAATGAACAAGCTGCGGATCTAAAAATGATGAATTTCACAGTGGAATATGAACAGTTATGTATAAAGATCTGTTTGGATGATCACTGGGGGTGATGAAGTCAATATATAGGTTTCTGTGGATGATGATTTAAGTCAGTTCTGACTCTGAGATCGAAAATATTATCGATGTTCAATAATTCCTGTGAACAATGGAGAAGAGGAAGTAAAGGGTTGGTAAAATAGTATCGTGGTGACTCAACAATGTAAAGAACAGCAAGGAAGCAAAGTGGTGTCCATCTTAAATCCAGCTGAGCTTGACCTAGTTCTGTTTAAATACGTCCACTGTTTGGTAGGCTAACAGGACCTTGAAGAGGAAGAGAGGTGACCGTAGAAGACAGAGAAGTTGTCATTGCAATGCACAGGCCGGGCGTCAGAAGTTTTCTAATAGAATCGTTGTCTTGTTTGATAGTCCAGTAATCCTTCTTATATAGAAAAAACGGAACCACAAAGAAAAAAACCACTTGTTTGGGGATCATCCCAGAGTACAAGGTTGATACTTTTCCGGTTCCTGGGGTCTCCAAGATACAGGAATAAGTGTTTACATTTGCTTTTTAAATGGTCTAAAAATTAATGCATAAAAAACACTAAAGTATGAGCAACATTTGTATCAGCTAGGATTAAATATTCTAGATGTCTATTATTCACTCATCACTACATGTGTATTTATTGTGCAGGTTAACAGAAATCCCATTGCACACACTTCCTGCAGATGGTCAAGCATTGTCCTATGTAAACAGCAAGGTTTTCTTACTGTTTGTAAAATGTTGGGAACCTCTCAACCAATATCTGCTACTGTGATGTCTAGTGATAGAGCGAGAAATTCATGAAATCCATCCATTATTTGTTTTCCATCAAGCTGATAAGTAAGTGAGCCGCCATTTTTCTAGTGCAAAAGGAAGAAAGAGTAGTTAAGTTTTAATCATACTTACATTTTACTAACTGACATCCAAGCTCCGTGCTGATGTTTTGTGCCTGAAAACAACTTGTAAAGCCTTTTCGTTCTGCTTTGAACATGCAAGCAATGTGCAGAGCTCTGTCTCTGGGTATCATTTTGGGATGCAAAGATTTTTTGAAAGAAAACCAAATTGGAATCGAAAAGTTTCCAGTTCTCAATTGCAGCCCACAGTAACAGCTTCTCCCTCGTCATGGGCTCAACCAATTATTACTTGGTCCTGTAAATAGACAGTTCAAACAGGACAGTGTTAAGAAAAAGTTCCAGACTTTAAACTTAAATTTTTAAGAAGCTTGGATATTGAAGTTACAAAATGCATCTTAAATGTAACTATTTTGGTGCGAATGTTGATAAACTTGTGTCGGAGGAACTCATACCAAGTGATAGCGCGGTTTCTTGATAAATACTTGTTGATTTGTGCGGTGGATATGGTCATTGTCCCCACAAACAGTCTGAAGCGGTCCGTTCGCTGGAGCTTCATCACTGGCTCCACTCAAGGTAAGGACTTTCCATGTCGAACTGAATGGGGACGGACTCTTCGTGAGAAGTGTGCATCTGTAGACTCACTTTGACTGATGCAGGAACTTGCTAAATGGATCGGTGAAAAATACAACATTTAATTATGGTGGGAGTTCACAGCAAAGCGACTGAACATTATGAAGATGAGGAACAGACAGTTGGATGAGCTTCCTATTCCTGCACTGGATTTTATTCTCCATGTGTGTGCAGCTATCTTTCACAGGAAAACACTAACTACAAGCAGTGTGCTTTGGAATTCATCTTCCCAGAGATGCAATAGTGTCACTGTGAGATGTTTGTCCATTTATTTGCAGTCAGCAAGCTGGATACAGCCTTCAGACAATATTTAGCTCACACATAATCAAAAAAAAGATAGGGAATGGGCTAAACTTCGTGAGACGAGTAAGTTGTGAAGCAAACTTTTTATGGAGGAGATGCCGTCACAGGAAGGAGCCAGGTGCTGTTAATACTGGAAAGAATGGACTTTACATATTTCAATCAGGGCAGGTCACTGAGACGATGAGAGATGACCTCATTAGGAGACAGACAACGACTCAGACCTTTATTTTGCATAGACATCTTGGAGATTTGGCACATTTGAAACTAGGAACTGCTGCTTTTAGTCCAAATCTAGTGTTTGCTGTTTATAGATTCTTTTCAATTGTCCAGAACGGGGTTCCAAAAGTTGAAAATACAAAAACTGAAGATCTGAGCCATTGTCTGTGATCTGTCCATGAACAATGGAGCAGGTGTGTTCAGTCCCGTTCGATGCACCAGGCACGGCAGCATAAATAGAGGAGTGTTGGTTGTTTGTCAGAAACAGGTCTGATTAGCCAAGAAGAAAGCTCCATCCTGCAGATACTGAATTAGTAACAGTCAGCTCAGAGGTTTACTGGAGGCTCCAAGAACCATGCCATGGATGGAGACTCTACTGAGGATCAGGTCTGTGCTTTATCTGGTGGGAAGTAAAAACAAAAGCTATAGTTTCCAGATCTTTCCAAACATCATGATTACATAAATGAGATGTAGACTTTTTTTCCGTGGGAACAATAAAGTATTCAATTTCTATTTAGTCTAAAATAATCTATTTATTCTCTTAATCATAGATGTTGTGGGAGCTCAAACTTATCAGCAACTCAAAACAGACAGTGTATAGTTGTGAGTAATTCATCCAAAAATAATTGAAACAGGAAGTGATTCCTGAGGTATCACTCTTCTCCAGTGTATAAAAGACCAGTTTTGGAATCTAGAACTAACAGCAAAAATGAACATCGAATCCTACAAGATAAAACATATCTTGAAATGACTAAAATTCTTGGAAGTAAAGCCCTTGTCGAATTTCTATCAACTGATGCCTGACGTGTTGGGTGTAAGACTGAGCTGTGATGCAATTGGAGTAAAATAAACATGAAGCAGGTTGGCGATTACTGATCAGTGAGATGCTAATTCAGATGAAGTTAAATGAGAGACAAAAAAAGGAGAACTGTGTGATCACTCAACAGGTCCACAGCAGAGGAGTTGTGTTTCAGCCACTTGAGAGGAAAGAGTGAGAACTTCAGATTGTTTATAACCTGACCAAATCCTGGTCAATTTAAGATTTAACAGATCACACGCTTTTACGATGTCTGGGTGTTTTTTTAATGGATGAAGCGTTAAAAATATATTATTGCAGTATTAATGTTACGACGAGCTTAAAGCAGTCAGTGAGGCCGATTTAGATAAAACTGATAGTATTATCTGCTGATGGACAGACCTCAGTGCTGTCTGAGTAGTTAACAGTCATCAACTAAGAAGAATATTTAATGAACATAAATCTGGTTAATGGTTGCCATGAACTGGCAAGAATGTTTTCTGTATAATGAGTCATTGTGTAGTCACAGAAACCCGGCATGGAGAGACAACAGAGTGTCCCATCCTCAATGCCAGCACTGACACTGTGTGTCAACTTACTGTTCTGGAAAAACATCAGAAGAATGTGGTGAGCAGAAGTTCCATTCTCAGATCTCAGCATCAGCTCGATACAGTTCTGATTATTCCACAATAGCACTCTTCTGCCTTTTTTTTCACAAAGTTGTTGTCACTTCATTGTTTAGAAAGATCACAACGCTTGAGTCTTGTACAAGTTTTTCCCGCTAAAACATTGATGTCTGAGGAGGAATTTTAGATATAACAGATCACGACATTCCCAGAAATACAATGTAGAAAATTGTGCAAACTCCACTGAACAAGACAGGCAGTTTTGGAGTACGCTTCTTGAATATTTTTGGGTATTAATGGAGTGATGTTAACACTGTAGGTCTTATTTACACAAAGAGCTGGAATGATTGCTAAGGACATTTGTAAAAACAGAAATCCATTTACACACTTGATTATGTCCAAAATCATGTAACAAATTTCAACTGCTTAGATTTCAAGAACTTATGTGTAAATACTGACTTTTAACCATTTGGGCTAGCAGATGAATCAGGGAAGCAATGAACCTTT